>NC_052052.2:18210151-18482651 GCF_903992535.2 Arvicola amphibius
TTTTACTCGTATTTAATATATTTTAAGCTCTACGTACCTCTTTGCACATAGTTAGCTTACCGCTTCCAGTTTCCTCTAGTGACCCATAACCCTCACAGACTCCCTCTTGCTTACACATTCCGTAATCCTGGCCCTTGAACTATAGCAAAGGTTTGCTTTTAGATACAATCTAAAGAGGACAAACTCCCTTAGAATGACAGGCGCGTAGTGAACATTTTTAGTTTTATTAGGTGAAGACAAATTGGGTTAGTCTATGTCCCTCTCCCCGCTCACCTCACCCATACCTCCCCTGGTCTGGCTTTAATCCTTCCCTTCCCTTCCGCAGATGAAAAGACTGAGATGTGGGGGCTGAGTCCTGCGCCGTCTGGGGCAGAATGTAGACTAAGCCTCAAGGTCAGTGCTCCCCCCCAACCCTCCTCCCCACCCCACCCCACCCCCGCCAAACAGGTGGGGCCACGTGAGGAGCACAAAGCGGTCGGCGTCTGCTTTCCCTGAGAAATCAAGTCGATAGAGAAAGGAAAGGGAGGGTGGGGGGAGGGCACGGCTATGATGCTCCAACATGGTGATGACACCACGAGTGGAAATTTTTTGCAAAACCGCCCAGAAAATGGCTTCGCCCCTTTCTTTGGAGCTGCTCCCAAGCCACCTGCAGCGCGCACAGCTGCACACTGGCGTTGTCCTTGGCTGGTCGCGGGCGGGGCGGGGGGGGGGCGGGGAGAGCCGTGGCGTCTCCGCCGCTGACTTGTGGGCGCTGCAGCTGGGTGCTGGGGGCCGGAGCACGAGGCTCAATGGACTCCGGCGAAGCCCGCAGGGACCGTCCGGAATGCAGGCGCAGGTGCGAGCGCGACTGCAGCGCCCAGCGCCCAGCACGGGCCAGGGACGCTTTGGCGACCCGGTCAGCCCTACGGAGTCCGGCCGCAGCTCTCTGGCCCCGGGGCGGGGGTCTGCGCTGTTCACCCCCGGGACTGGGGACCGGCTCTCCGCCCCCTGCAGTGCCGCAAAGGCCAGCGCCAGCCTTTGAAAGAACAAAGCCGCGGCCCCGCCCAGCCGCCTTTTCTCAGCCGGGAACCCTCCTTTCCTCAGGTCTTAGGTTTGACCCGGCAGCTGCCACCTTTTTGAGACCGTGCGGGGTGGAGTGGGGGGGGGGGGGGGTACAACTCGTTACCAAGTGCCTGTCACTCCCTCCGCCGAACAGTTCTAAGGCAGTACGGGCTCACAAGGAGGAGTCCTATGCCAAGGTCACACGGAAAAAGTGGTAAAACTGGGGGTAAGGAAATTCCCAGATCCCGATTTTGAAATGTTTGTTTGGTTTAGGGTTTTGCAGACACGGTCTCGTGTAGCCCATGTTGTACTCAAATTCTTTATTAGCTGAGGCTGGCTTTGAACTCCTTGATTCTCCTGCCTCCGATTCCAAGTGCTGGGATTACAAGTCTGTATCAATGTATTTTAAGATTTAAGAACTGACCACTTTAAAAAAAAAGATTTTAAAGATCAATTTCGCTAATTTTAAACAGATCCTTTTCAAAAAGACGACTGAGGACAGACATTGTGCAAATAGCCAACCTGTTTCACTTCGAGTGGGAGGCGGGAGGGAGCCAGTGAGAGCAAACAGGTGTCTCCCAGCTGGCCTTTTGTATGAAGAGCTGCTAGCCTTGTCCACTGCCTCTGATGATGAAATGGTCACTTATAAAGGAAAGAGCAACCGCTACCGAAGGTCTGTAAGAGGCCAATCTCTGGGACACGGTTCCACCTCCAGGAATCTATTGTTCAGATGTGTGTGGAATGGTTTATGAACAATGATACTCATTATTACACTGGCCCAATACGTAAAGATGGAAGAAAAAAAACCCTAAACTACGTCAATAGAATTGATTAATTTAATTAGGATACATTAATCTAAATGAACTCTATGCAATGTTTTTCAGAAAAATCAGGCGGTTTTCATAAAAAGACCAACCAATAATTTATGAGAAAAAAATGTAAGATTATGCCTCTGATATGCTCCATCACTTCTGTATGAAAAGGAGGGTGTGTTTAAAGTTTCCCCATTAAAAACTATACACAAAGCTGGGTATGGCGGTACATGCCTGTGAATCACAGTGTTTGGTAGGTTGAGGCAGGAGAATTGCAAGTCGCAGGTTGGCCTGGGCTACACAATGTGACTCTCACAAACAAAAACATGCCAAGTAGATATCAATTGCCTATAGGGAAGAAACATGCCGTGGGGCCAGTAAGAGAAAGAGGTTCTTTTCATTCACGTAATCCCCCATTCCTTTGGAATTCTGTGTCATGTGCACTCATTAGCAATGCAAAATTTAACTGACAAAATAGATTTGCTAAAATCTCTGGTTTTGGAACTGGTACTCCTTTGGAGAATGTTGCTTAAGAAAATCATTGGCGATACCATGGCTGGCTGATACCCATGGGAGGCCTGCCTGTATCTGAAGAGAGGCAGTGGAAGATGGGGAAGAAGGTGGGGGAGAGGCTGGGAAACTTCAGTTAGAACGTAAAATCAAGAAAATAAAGGAAAAAGAAAGAAAATCATTGGAATTAGGACACAGAGTAAAAAAAAAAAATCACTGGGATCATGTAGTAGGAAAAAAATGTGGGCAACTTAAAGACCAACAATAGAGAAATGGGATTTAAAAACTAAGGTATGTTCGTATAATGGCCATCATAATATCATAGAAAGATTGTTTTACAAATACTTTAGTGATGCAGGGAAATGCCAAAAGGTTTAGAAAGGCTGATTCAAAAATGATACAGTCTGGTTGGCCAGCTGTACCAATAACAGCATAAACAATAGGGCAGAGAGGTGGCTCATGATAAGGTGGGGCCCCAGAAGCCTGGGGACCCAAGTCTGATCCCGGGAACCCACGAAAGGTGTAAGGAGAGAATCAACTCTATACTACCCAGTTCACGCACACACACACACACACACACACACACACACACACACAGAGAGAGAGAGAGAGAGAGAGAGAGAGAGAGAGAGAGAGAGAGAGAGAGAGAGAGAGAGAGAAAGAGGAAAATAAAAATAAATAATTGGAAGAAAAACATGCCCCAAATTTTGTAAACAGTTGTGACTGCTGGATAAAAAGACTGAGTGATTTTTTTCCCCCTCCCTGCATGGTTTTCAAAAAAAAAAATTTTCCCCAATGGACAGCTTTGTCTGGGATAATTAAAAAACAAAACCAAAAAGCTTAAAAATAAGTCCCCATGATATTTAGGAAAATTAGATACACAGACATGTTACCCCAGCAGTTCCACATCTAGAAATAACTCCTCCCTCCACACACGAGCAGCTGTATGTGTGCCAAAGCATTATTATTCGTATTAACAAAAGACTATAAATAGCATGTGACTGTTCGCGCTGGTGCAAACAAATCGCCATGCTCTGTAATGGAGAGTGTGGGGCGGCAGCGGCAGCGGCTGCAGGACGCAACTGTGAGAAAAATTACAGGGACAAAGCGATGTGATGGCTTCATTTATGCTTGAGAAAGAAAAACGGAGACTCTAGCAGGACACGAAACTATTACTGTCGGGAGAAAGGAGGGGTTCAATAAAGGCCACTTTATCTCTGGTGTTTGCGTCTTTTATAAAAAGGGGTTCTCGGCCGGGCTGGGCCGACAGCGTGACTCAGTACGTAAAGGCAAAGGCAGTCGTGACCAAACTTTGATGGCCTGAGTTCTAGCCCTGGGGACCCACATGGTAGAAAGAGAAAACCAATTTCTACAAGTTGTCCTTTGACTTCTGCGCACACACATACATACACACACGCGTATGCAGGCACATGTAGTATTTTTTCATTAAAAAGGTGCTCTGGTATCCTTTGTGTAATTTATAAACAGTAGTATTATGGAGTGGGAGTGAGCACACAGAGAGCTGGAAGACTGCGCAAGAGAATTCATTATGGTTTGAAGTTTTATCATTGCCTTTGTGTTCCTTGGCGCAGGCTTTCTTTCTTACATAACACCCGCCCCTGTCTACACTACCTTCACGATTCAAAACCGCTGCCCGCTGCCCAGGAAGCCCAGGCTCATCTGCGCTCTGCTCTGTCCTCTCTTGCTCCTCCACACTCGTCTCTGTTCTCTTACATAAGGACCCTGCTCACATGCCCAGTGCACGAGCTCAAAGCCCCAGATAACACCAACCCCGCATCTCCTTTCACATAAGACGAAAGCTAGATGCTGGCAGTCCTGCTGGGAAAGAGGACCGACGACCTGGATCCCAGGCCCCTCCCATCTTTGGTTTCCCGAGATAACCTGTTGGGGAGGTGGGGAGCTCTGGCCTGCAAGGTCCCAGCCTGAAGGATGCCTGCCAGGCAGCAAATTAATGATATCAGTGTAGCATCAAATGAGGGGACAATAAACCCTGTCACTTGCCATTTGCCTCGGAGCTTGGCTTCAGCTCGCTCTCTACCCAGACAATGGCAGTTCACAGACTTTCTGACCAGCCAGGGAGAATGACAGAAAGCTGGCCAAACTGGCCCCTGGTGGCTAACACCCTGGGATTCACCTCTAAGGACTTGGTCCCTCTGGGGAAGTGTCTCAGAAACCCTCCCGGGGCCCCAGGCGTCAGCCCTAGAAGGTCTGTTTGCGCCAAAAGCTGAACAGAAGGCAACGGGTATCCTGGGGTGGGCGTTGGCCTAGAGGCAAAAAAAAAAAAAAAAAAAAAAAAATGGGGTTTATCTTATCTCTTGTTTTGTGACTTGGCTACTGTGAAGATCCGGGGAGCCTGAGAGCTGGGGACAGACAGGGGCCTCTGCATGCAGGAAAAAAGGAGGGTATGCACCCCTCCCCCATCGCGGTTGTCTTCAGATGCTAGATGTAGAAGCTGCAGTTTCTTCTTCCCTAGCAGCTGCTGCCTGTCTGTCTCCATGGCAACCAGGCCAAAAGACTAATTTGCCGGGGTCCAGCTCTGGAGCTTACCTTGGAGCTGGGTTTTCAACTTGTCTTTCTAGAAGCCAGGCCATTGCTACTCCCTGGAGTCTCTGTCACCATCGTCCCAGTCCCTGCCACTGTGTGGGGACAGCAGGCTCAGTGCCAGCCAGAAAGACACTCCCTGAATCCCTGTCAGGAAACACAAAGAGTGTGGTACCCACTGGCTTTCTAATCACCAATGATTTGTGTTTCTAAGACCACCAGCCTCCCCCTCGATGCTCTGGGCTACTGAGTGGGGATCTGTAAGCACACACGACTTAGGAGACAGGCCATATGCCAGGAGGCCACCCAATGGCACCCTTTCCTTTCCCTCAGACTCCTCTGTGCTCTTACTGGTCTAGGGCTGGATCCGGAAGTCTTGCTGTGGCCTGTCTGGTTTTAGGAAGACGAGACAGAAATAAAAATAGGCCTGGGTCACCTGCCCCAGATGTCATCGAAGGACAGGCAGTCAGAGATTTACATATTTCCTCCTTGGGCGCAGTATAACGTCATCCTCTACTGGGGCCATTTTCAGTCACACAGCCAGGTTCCTGAGGAAGGACTTTTTGGGCTCCTAGTTTTCCTGCCTTAGCCTCCCAAGCACTGAGGTAGTGAGCCTGTGCCATCATGCCCAGCCCTCCCTGCCTTCTTCTAGAGGCTTTACAACTTCCTGAACACCGCAAGGAAAATGGAACCTCTTTCTAAAAGGCCTCCCATCAACAGCTGGGTAGCCTGGGCTACACAGCAAGATCCTGTCTCAAAATAGACAGGTGTCATATCTACGAGTCCTAATTATTGTTTAGATCGGTTCCCTCCTCCCTTTGGGCTCCTGAGAGCCTGTGGGTGTCCTTGGTCCCTGAGAAAGAAACAGCGTCTGGTACAGGGGCAGGATTCTCTCAGTGCTTTTCCAGTCAGGTGGGAATGAATGGATGGAAAGAGGGAGGAGCCGGTTGCTGCCTCCAGCTCCCATTTTGTTGTTTGTTTTTATTTTTTATGTACAAAGGTGTTCAGCCGTGGGAGTCATGTTCCCTGGAATCACAGACAGTTGTCAGCTGCCATGTGGGTGCTGGGAATTGAACCCATGTCCTCTGGAAGAGCAGCCAGTGCTCTTAACCACTGAGCCACCTCTCCAGCCCCTTGTAGCTCCCATTTGAATGAAGATGTTCAGAATCATGCCTTGAGGTTGTGCAGTGCTTTCAGTGTTTCCAAAATGCTCCTGACTTTGCAAGTTTTATTTGCTTCTCACGACACCCAAGAGGCACACAAAGAAAGGGAACCTGTGCCCTGTAGTTGACAAGGATCCCAGTGCTCAAGGTCAGAGAGGAGCTGAGTTGCTAGAAAGCCCCGCTCCCTGGCCCGGGTTCACTTGGCCTCCTCTGCCAGGTGTAAGTGCCCTGTTAACGTCTGGAATAAGCAAGCTGGAAATGGAAGAATCCTGTGACTTGGGGTGTGTGTGTGTGTCATTTCTTCTTAGCATAAACCCAGTCAAGGACTGCAGGGAAGGACCATGGACATAAGGACTCAGAACCTGCAGAGCTGTGATGTCCACTTTCTTCCCACGTGATCCTTTTTCTTGTGGAATGAGGGGAGAAGTGAGCTAGGGTCTTGTCATATGGTCCAGACTAGCCTTGAGTGCACAGCCCTCCCGTCTGAGCCTCCCAGGTGCTGAGCTCACACACCTGCCACCACACCTGGCTGCCCATTTAATTACGTTGTTTGCTTTCCCTGAGCCTCAGTTTCCTTGGTCACAGGTGCCTCTTTCATGGAACTATTACAGAAATGGTGGGGATCCCGGGTCATATGCCTGTCAGGGGATGGTAGGGTTCACACTGTGGGAAGGTTCAGGGTCTACCCCTGATTTTCAACTAAGGAAGGGCAGGGCAGAGTTCATGTCAGCCTAAACCAGGGAGGAGTTGTTGTTTTTTTCCTGTGCTCATGAAAAAGACCCATTTGCTCCAGCTCGCAGATCCAGCAACTTCTGGGCAGCAGCTCTCCCCACATAATTCTTTGGCTACTTTTTGTTGTTGGAGACTGTGCTTCATTCCCGGCCTCCCAGACCCGAATAATCAATCACACAGAAGCTACAGAGCTTGGCCTATTAGCCCAAGCTTTTTATTAACTAACTCATATCTTAAATTAACCCAATTTTATTAATCTGTGTACTAGCACGAGGCTGTGGCTTACTGATAATGGTCCAGTGTCTGTCTCCTTTGTCAGCTACATGGTGTCTCTCTGACTCCGCCTTCTCTTTCTCTATCTCTGCTTTTATTTTTTTGCCTGGCTTTGCTCTGCTAAGCTATTAGCCAAAACAGCTATAGCCATTAACCAATCATAATAAAACATATTTACAGCATAGAGAGGGGAATACCACATGATCTCATCTTTTCTGTCTAAATAAAAAAGGTTTTTGTAATTCTTGCTTGATACCTGTTTTGTTATATGTAATATTACTATGTTAAAGTTAAAACATTCCTTTTTATTTAGACAGAAAAGGGGAGATGATGTGGAATTTACCTGTGTATGTTGTGAGTATGTTTTATTACCATTGGTTAATAAAGAAGCTTCTTTGGCCTATGGCAGGGCAGAATATAGCCAGGCTGGAAGAGATAGAGAGAAGGTAGGCAGAGTCAAAGAGATGTCATGTAGTTGCCGAAGGAAGACATGCCAGAACCTTACCTGGTAGTCCACAGCCTCATGGTGATACAGCATGGTGATACAGATTACTAGAAATGGGTTAATTTAAGATATAAGAGTCAGCCAGGAATATGCCTAAGCTATTGGGCAAAGAGTGTTGTAATTAATACAGTTTCTGTGTGATTGTTCGGGTCAGGGCATTCAGAAACGAAAGAGCAGCCAGTCTCTGACTGCTACTTTTCGACATAGTCTCCTTCCATGAGGCTGGGGGTCATGTGATTCAAAGCATGAACCCTGGCAGTCTTAACTGTGCCAGTAGGAAGTGAACTTGACATTGCAGGGCTTGAGGGACAATGACGTCGCTCAAGTCTCCAGAAAAACCACCTTCATCTCTTCAGTTAGCACCAAGTCTTACCAGACCTTGTGGAGGATAAAGCAAAATCCCTGACCGCCATGACATTTTGCACACCCCCCTGGAACTGGCCCGTCCTTGCTCTGTCATTAGTGACTTTTATGTTCCCACTATCGGAAGCCATGAGTTCAGTCTCTACCTCACCCAAGTAACTTCCCCAGCAGGCAGGAAGCTGTATTCGCCAGGTATGCATTCCACAGTCCCTTCCAGCCAGCACCACTGCCAATGGGCAGTGGGGGCCATGCCCCCTTACCTGCCTTAGCCCCAAGCTTCCAGTGTAGGATCCTGTCTTATTCACATCAGCTCTTTAGCGGCTGGCATGGGATTGGCATATTGGAGGCACTAAGTAGTATGACTACCGCTGAGTGCATCCTGTGTCAGATGCTCTATTTTTAGGCATGGTCTCATGCATCCTAGGCTAACCTTGACCTCACTATACAGTTGCTAATGACCTTGAACTTCTGACCCTCTATCTCATAAGAACCGGGGTTACAGGTGTGGTGTGCATGGCCATGCTGTTTACTCAGTGGTGGGATGAAACCCAGGGCTTTGTGCAAGACAGGCCTCATCTGCTCTTTTCAACAGCTTCACAGACTAAGAACACTGGGGATTAAGCCCAGGCACTGAGCATGCTCAGCAAGAGCTCCACCACTGAGCTCCACCCAAGTCCTGGAAATAGGAAAGAGTAGTCTTTCCATTTTGCGAATGAAGAGACCAGCTCAGAAAGACAAGTAACACATCCAGGGCGGCATGGCCTCCAGACAACAGGTTCAGGCTTGGCCTGAGAGGTATCAGATTCTGTCTGTTTCCATAGCTGGAACACAGCTCAGGCTGAGGCTGAGGCACCCGCACTTCCATCCAGACTCTCCGACTCTCACCCTTCCTGCCTTCCCAGTTCCCTACGGTGCTCCCATCGGCGCTCCAGCTGCAGAGTAGGACTCTCAGTCCTGTTCTCCGATGTCTTTCCTTAGTGCCAGAGTTTGCAGTGGCGGGTTTCGGGGACCTCTGTTCACAGGTGCTAACTGAAAAGGGAAAACTCATAATGAATAAAATAATGATGCAGTTGAAAGACACCTCCGGCCCCAGCTGTCCTCAGGGGAGCCTGGCATCCTAATCTAGACTTGGCCTGCTGACTCCCTCAGAGTGTACGTGATGGGCGGCAGGCAGAGGGTGGGAGCAGGGGGGAGGGTGTGTCGGGCGACGGGGGTGGGGTGGGGAAGCTCTTCTACTTATGAAGTGATGACGTCGAGGCTGACCCTGCTGGGGGGAAGAGAGGACATAGGCCAGGACAGGAGATTAGAGATGAAAAAGCAAGAATTTCAGGTTTACTATAAACATGACATCATTCCTTTCGGGAATCAAGACTTATTTCTCTGCCCTGGCTTGGGGATTGAACCCAGGGCCTTGCACTAACCTAGTCCAAGAGTCTCTCTCTCTCTCTCTCTCTCTCTCTCTCTCTCTCTCTCTCTCTCTCTTTCTCTCTCTCTCTCTCTGTGTGTGTGTGTGTGTGTGTGTGTATGTGTGTGTGTGTGTGTATGTGTGTGTGTGTGTAGGCCAGAAGACATCCTCAGGGGTCCTTTGGGCATCTTATTTGTGAGATCAAGTCTGTCATTGGTCTGGAACTGGCCAAGTAGGCTAAGCAACTGGCCAGTGAGCCCTGGGGACCCATCTAGCGGCACTGCTCCAATACTAGGATGATCAGCACACACCACTTCACCTGGTATCTGGGCATCAAATGCAGGGACTTATGGTTGCTAGGAAACCATTTTACCCACAGAGCCATCTTCCCACCCCCAAGAATCTCTCCCCAACCTACCCCTTGTTTTGTTTTATTTTGGTACAGAATCTCACCGTAGCCTTAACTAGCCTCGATCTCTCTATGTAGACTAGGCTGGCCTTGAATTCACAGGGGCCCACCTGCCTCTACGTCCGAAGTGCTGGGATTAAAGACGTGTGCCACCATGCCCAACCTAGGAGTCTCTTTTTAACGTAGGAATATGAGCCTGCCTTCAGAGAGCCACATCTTCACCGTTTACTCATTTTCCTCTTTCAAAGAGAGGAAGTCAGAAGTCTGGGGAGTCGGAGTTCAGTGGTGAAACCCTGAAGGCCCCCATCCCTCACTCAGGAAACAGGGAAGGGAGAAGGAAAAGACAAACGCCAGAGGCACCTGACAGGCAGCTTCAGCGGCCTGGCTCTGTGGGTGGGAGAATCCTCCCTTGGAAGAAAGACAGTCGTGGGGGGGCTGAGGAGGGGTCCTTTATCGTCTGTTCCTTCAGGTTCAGGCATGGACTGCTAAAGCAGATGCTATCATCTAAGGATTCATGGGCTGAGCCAAGATAAAAATGGTATTTAGCAGAAGAGAGAAAAATGAATTCAATTCCCAGTCCAGTTATGAGTTAGATGCGGCCGTGGGCAGAATAGCAATGAGCTCTTTATTTTGAGCAAGTGGTAGGGAGATGAAAATAGATCAAGTGTTGAAGCAATCCAGGCTTCTTCTTCTTTTCTTTTTTAACCAGTGGATTTAAGACCACTCCTTTATTAAGCAGGGAGGAGGGAGAATGAACCCTGGGGACGACAGGGTGGCGTGGAGGTAAAGGGGCTTGCGGCCCAGGTTGACAGCCTGAGTTCGATTCCTGGTGCCCACATGATGGGAAGAGAGCACTGACCCCCCCCAAGTTGTTCTCTGACCTATAAGTGCATGCCATGGCAAATGCGTGCCCACTCATAGACATAAATAAGTAAATAAATAAATAAACTTAAAAGCTTACACCAAAAAACTAATCTCCTCTGTGTGGAGAAGAGCTTTCGCAATCCTTTCTAGAGAAGACTTAGTTTTCTTTCTTTTTTTTTCTTCCTTCCTTCCTTTCTTCCTTTTCTTTCTGAGGCAGGGTTTCCCTTTGTAACAGCCCTGGCTGTCCTGGAACTCGCTTTGTAGACCAGGCTAGCCTCGAACTCACAGAGATCCGCCTGCCTCTGCCTTTCCAGTGCTGGGGTTAAAGGTGTGCACAACTACCTCCCAGCAAGACTTAATTTGCATCTTGGGGACAACTTCTAGAAAGACAGGTGGACTTCAGTCCCTCTCCCAAGCTTTTGGATCAAAGCAAGACGCTGCAGAAACGAGGGCACCTGAGAGTGGTTCCCATGTGAAACCTGGTACCAGACACATTACACACACGTGGCCTCTAGACTTTGTCACGCCCTTTGTTCTGCAGCATTAGGGTTCAAGGGAAGGGTACTGGTTTTTCTTGTCCCGCTGACACCAACTAGAGTCACCTGAGAAGAGGGAGCCACTCTTTCAACCAGGCCTGGTGCTGCTCACGTGGGTCCCAGCCCTGGAAAGGAGGAGGCAGGAGGATCAGAAGTTCAAATCTAGTCACAACAACTCAGAAGGTTTCAGGCCAGCCTTGAATATGTAAGACACTGTCTCAGAAATAAAATAAGGGCTGAGGATGTAGTGAGTCAGTAGGATGCTTGCCTAGTGTACACGAGGCCATGTGTTTGAGCTCTGGTACCCATAAATTGGATGTGGTGGAACATACTGGTAATCCCAGTACCCTCGGGAGGTGGATGTAGAAGGAGGGCCCCTTGGTTGTCCTGGCCGCCCAGAACTGAAGTAATCACATAGAAACTGTATCAATTAAATCACTGCTTGGCCCATTAGCTCTAGCTTCTTATTGGCTAACTCTTACATCTTAATTTAACCCATTTCTATTAATCTGTGTATCACCACAAGATTGTGGCCTACCAGCAAAGTTCCAGCACATCCTCCTTCAGTGGCAGATCCATGGTGTCCCCTCACTCCACCTTCTTCCTCCCAGCATTCTGTTTAGTTTTTCCTGCCGCCAAACTCTGTTCCCCTATAGCTCTGCTGTGGCCCAAAGCAGTTCCTTATTCATTAAACCAATCAAAGCAACCCATAGACAGAAGGACCTCCCATAGGTAGAGGTAGGAAGATCAGAATTCAAGGTCATCCTTGACTACGTAGGGAGCTGGAGACCACATTAGGCTGGAGACCCTGTCTCAGACAAACTAAAACAAACACAAGCAAGATGGCTCAGCTGGTAAAGGCACTGCCGCCAAGTTTGGTGGCCTGAGTTCGATCCCTAGGACCCACTCAGTGGAAGGAGAAAACTGAGCCCTTGGAAGTTCTCTAACTTCCAAGGAGAAAACGTAATCTAGAAGTTAACAGAACAAAACAAAAAGTCAGCCATGTAGTGAGTGCATGCCTGCAGTCCCAGCATTTGGGAGAAAGAAGCAGGAGGATCACCACAAATTTGAGGCTAGCCTGGTCTATAGTCAAGGGTATAAATGCAAGGTTGTGTCTTGAAATACGACAAAACCAAACCAAACCAAATAGTCCAGAGGAAGGATTTGGACAAAAGCCCACCTAACACCCAGACCCAGGCTTTCTCGGGGCCATAGAGACTTTGGTTCAATTGTTGCTTCATAGCAAGGCCTCCCCAACTGATTTACCAGGAAGTACCTTGTCCCTGGCAGTCAGTGTACCTGCCTCTTTCCTTTCTGTTACATCACTAGACCTGGTAGATTCTTCTTCACCTGTTTGCTTATTGAATAAGGCCTCATTCCATAATGCAGATTGGCTTTAAACTTAGACAATCCTCCTGCCTCAACCTCTAAGTGTTGTGGTTTTGAATAAGAATGGCCTTTGCCAAGGAGTGGGAATAAGAATGGTTTTGAAGCCGGGCGGTGGTGGCGCATTCCTTTAATCCCAGCACTCGGGAGGCAGAGGCAGGCGGATCTCTGTGAGTTCGAGACCAGCCTGGTCTACAAGAGCTAGCTCCAGGACAGGCTCTAAAGCTGCAGAGAAACCCTGTCTTGAAAAACCAAAACAAAAAAAAAAAAAAAGAATGGTTTTGAATAAGAATGGCCTTTCCCAGCATTGGGGAGCCAAGGGCAGGTAGATCTCTGTGAGTTCAAGGCCAGTCTGGTCTATAAAGCAAGTTCTGTGGGGGAAAAAAGAAGAAGAATGAGGAGGAGGAGGAGGAGGAGGAGGAAGAAGAAGAAGAAGAAGAAGAAGAAGAAGAAGAAGAAGAAGAAGAAGAAGAAGAAGAAGAAGAAGAAGAAGGTCCCCATAGGCTCAAATGTTTAAATGTTTGAATTCTTAGTCATCAGGAAGTATTAGTACTTAGAAGGATGAGGAGGTGTGGCCTTATAGGAGGAAGTGTATCACTTGGGGCAGGCTTTGAGGCTTCAGAAGCCCAAGGCAGGTCTAGTGTGTCTCTCTTCCTGCTGCCTATGGATCCAGATGTAGAACTTGCAGCTCCTTCTCCGGCACCATGTCTGCTGTGTGCCTCCACATTCCCTGCCCTGATGACAATGAACCTTTGGAACTGTAAGCCAGCCCCAATTAGATGTTTTCCTTTATAAGAGCTGCAGTGTTTATAGTGTCTCTTCACAGCGATAGAACTGACTAAGACAATTGGGATCACTGGTATGTGCCACTTTTGATAAAGAATAATCCAGAGCCGGGTGGCGGTGGCGCACGCCTTTAATCCCAGCACTCGGGAGGCAGAGGCAGGCGGATCTCTGTGAGTTCAAGACCAGCCTGGTCTACAAGAGCTAGTTCCAGGACAGGCTCCAAAAAGCTACAGAGAAACCATGTCTCGAAAAACCAAAAAAAAAAAAAAAAAAAAAGAATAATCCAGGAACCTTTAGGGAGCTTATAGTTTCTATACTCTGCAGGGATAAAAGGAAGACGACCAGGCGCAGGGCACCCTGGGAAGAAGGGTGTTTACAGGAGGTGGCATCCAGACCACAGGAGATAAGATGGGGCAGAAGGTGCTCATTCGCAAGTCAGTTTTAGCAGACACAGAGCTAAGTGAACAAGAAAAGGGCGCGCAGGCAACTGGAGAGCAGGCCAGGTGGGAAGGCTCAGAGTCGGGGCAGAACCGCTCCACAATGCCACGTGGCATGGGTTGTCTGCGTATTGCCAATGCTTCCTCCTGCCTCTTCATCTAGGAAGATAAAAGGCTAAAGAAGGCTTGCCCACAGCACAAACACTGACTAGTCCAGACAAGAGATTTAGAAAGTCACTTGAGTGAGATGTTTCTTCAGTTTGCCCAGGCTCAGCTTCAGTGGGGATTAGATAAGATCACACTTGGAAAAGCCTTGCCCATGGCAAAGCATGGCACGTTGGGGGTGAAGGAGGAAAGCGGCTCACACTACCCACTATCAAATTTTAAAAAATCTCTTTTTAAAACTCTGGTAAACACTACAAGCTCTCTGAGAAATACACATTTGACCAGGTACTATTTGGCAAGTAGTTCTGAGAGTGTTAAGCCTTTTGGAGCCTACTGAACCAGGAGTTGGGTACCACTGCTAGGAGACAGACTGAAAAACTTTATTGCTAAACATTCACATGTCTAGAGGAACGAAGTGTTTATGAGACAGGAGTTAGCAAACTGCAGAAGCCCAGGAATACTAACGGGCAAATATAGGCTGCCCCCGTTCAAGTCCTGCAGAGAGAGTGGTACCCTGGCCCCCAAGCTCCTGTATCTGCCCCTGACAGTGATGACTTGGGACCACTGTGGACATATTCAGTAGAGTCTTTGCCCGGTGTCTCTCCCTTCTCTTTTTATATGTATATATATTTATACATGTTTGTGTGTGTGCTGATGCATGAATACATATGTGCATGTGTCTGCGGAAGCCAGAGGTCAACTTCAGGTGTTTCTCGGATGCCATCCCTCATCTTTTAAGATGGGGGTCTTTCAGGAGGACCAATGGAACCGAATCAAAGATCCGGATATCAATCCACACACCTACGAACACCTGATTTTCGATAAAGAAGCAAAAATAAAAAATCTACATGGGAAGTAGAAAAACACAAGATCTCCTGAGTAAACTCAGACAGTAATGAGTTGCCACGTGGTTGTTGGGAATTGAACTCAGGACCTCTGGAAGAGCAGCCAGTGCTCTTAACCATTGAGCCATTGCTCCAGCCCGTTTTGTGATTTTCTATACTGAACCCATTATGCGTGAGTGTCCTCCAGTAAGATCCACACGTGAGGCTAGAGATGTAGCTTGGTCGGTGGCGTGCTTGCCTAGCATGCTTGGGCTTCTGGGTTTCATCCCCAGCACTACATAAACTGAGCCCTGTCGTGTGACCCAGTGCTCAGGAAGTGGGAGCAGGAGGGTCAGAACTTCAAGGTCGTTCTTGGCTGCATAGCAAGTTCAAGGCCAGCCAGGGCTGCATGAGACCCTGTCCTCGCCCCAGCCCCCCAAAAGGCACATGTTGAAACCATAACTTGTGATATAATGATACCAGGGATGGGGGCTTTGGAAGGCAGTTTGGGAAAGAAGAGATCATGGGAGTGGACGCCATGATTGATTAATGTCCTTGTAGGAGGAGGATGGGACAGGAGGGGACAGTCAGTGGAAAGGAAGGAAAAGCTGCCCTGTTCTGGCACCACGTGAGAGACGGCAAACAGGACACAATGGTGGCCATCCAAAGTGGGGAACCCACTAGGAACCAACCCATCTAGTACCTTTTAAAAAAATATTTTTATGGTTTACTTAACTTTATTTTATGTGCATTGGTGTGACGGTGTCAGATCCCCTGTAACTGGATCTTCAGACAGTTGTGAGCTGCCATGTGGGTGCTGGGAACTGAACCCGGGTCTTCTGGAAGAACAGTCAGGGCTCTTAACCACCCCTTGTTTTGTTTTTTTTTTGAGACCAGATTTTTCTGTGTAGCTCTGGCTGTCCTGGAACTCTCTAGGTAGACCAGGTTGGCCTTGAACTCAGAGATTCGCCTGCTTCTGCCTCCCGAGTGCTGGGATTAAAGGCACGTGCCGCCATCCTTGGCTTCAAGTAGCGTTAAACTCGGCCTTCCCAGTCTCGTAGGTAGTGGACCTCAGCGGCTGTTTCCTGTTTCTGACTCCTAGCCTGGTTTATCGTTGTCATTGCAGCCTGTGCTGAAGAGACAGCATCTGTTTCTCACAAATGAAGAGGTGGGGTGGGAGGTGTGAAACACAGGGTGGGGGGGGCAAATGAGGCCCAGAGAAATTCAAACCCAAAGCAAGTTAAAATAGGGACGTCAGGCAGAGACCCAAAACGGAGAAGGGATGGCTCCCTGGGGCTTTTCTACAGGGACCTGGGGGCTCTGACCTTTCTCTGGTTTAGAGTGGGGTCTTCCAAGCTCTGCAGCTCCATCCAGGCTGTGACCTCGGTAGAGCAAGAAGGTGAAACTACTCCCCTGCCTCAGCTGTTTTTTACACAGGGAGTCTGGAGCGCCATGACAGGGCCCGGGGCTGGAAGTCCCGGTGGAAGCGGCTGATCCCCTCTACCCTCACTGGCCAAACCTGCAACTAGGGGAGGAAAGGAATGCAGTGTGTGGGAGACCAGAGAAGGGCGGAGCATTTGCTCAGGCAGTAGATGAGGGTAGAGTCAGCCGGAATCCGCCCTGCTCAACACTGTGCCCTAGCAGATAAGAGCCTTGGCCTGGGAGTTACCTTAGGAATCCCAGTCAAACTGTGCCTCACAGAAGGGCAGCCGGGGTGGGGGTGGGGGTGGGATAGGGAAACCAAGGGATACAGGGGACGTTTTTGATACCAGAGGAGTTTTGCTATCAAAGCATTGAATAGAATAGAAAACCAGGTTGTTTCTGCAAGATCCAGCCCTTGCTTGCTTTCTGAGGCTCCCCCAGCCTGAGTACCATTTTGCCACCACTGACCTTCCTGACTGTGACCAGGCCTCTGACCCCCAACCCCTGATGGATCATTCCTGGTTTCCAGAGCTGAAAACTGGGGCAGGCTGAGGTTCAGAGGGAAAGTGGGATGTTGGCTTTGCAGGTAACACTTCAGGGTAAAAGTTAGAGACATTTTGGCGCACGCCTTTAATCCCAGCACTCGGGAGGCAGAGGCAGGCGGATCTCTGTGAGTTCGAGACCAGCCTGGTCTACAAGAGCTAGTTCCAGGACAGGCTCTAAAGCCACAGAGAAACCCTGTCTCGAAAAACCAAAAAAAAAAAAAAAAAAGTTAGAGACATTAGTTCAGGGGCTGGAGAGAAAGAAGGCTGGCTGCTCTTCAGAGGACCTAATACCCATGCTGTACGGCTCACAACTGCCTGTACCTCCAAATGCAGGAGAATCTGACACCCCTTTTTCTGGCCTCTGAGGGCTGCTGCATGCACACGCACACACAGAGACTCATAAGTAAAAATGATAGAAATAAAATCTTTTAAAACATGCATGACTATCTGGTCTTATAAATGAATGTCCTGGTTGGACTCAGAGGCATGATTGAACGACACTAGGAAGTATGAGAGGGCATGGAAGGTGTAGGTGCTGGAAGGTTTTTTTTCCTTTTTCTTTTGGTTTTCGAGACAGGGTTTCTCTGTGTAACAGCCCTGGCTGTCCTGGAATTTGCTCTGTAGACGAGGCTGGCCTCAAACTCACTGAGATCCTCCTGCCTCTGCCTCCCAAGTGCTGGGATTAAAAGTGCCATCACCACCCAGCGGAAGGTTTTCTACACGGAGAGATTTAGGAAAGCTCCCAGGTGAAGAGGTCAGAGGTCTGAGGAGGAAGCTGCAGGAACGGCACACCTGATGATCCTTGTGAGGTTACCTGTGGTCTTTCTGGAATCCTTTGCTTTGGCATGCGCTCTGTCCTTCTGCCTTCCTTTGTGGTCTGGCATGCAAACACAGCCCAATGTAGACTCTCGGGTGTAAGAGGCAAGTGAAGACAAGGCCTGGCCAGTCTCAGGACCCACCCCCCTCCTGTTCACAGGGACAGGTCTAAGAGGGGGACACACTGCCCACGCAGCACCACTTTGCACCTCAGGGGTCCATTAATCTGGTCCCAGAGAGAAAGCAGAGCCAAGGTCTTCCAGGATTGTGGTCTAGAAAGGATGCTGGGAGCCTGGGGTTGCCAGCAACCATCTTGCCTCCGTGCGGAGAGTTGATAACCCTACTTCAGATTTCCCACTTCAGTAAGTCCCCTTGTTGCTTAGACTCGAACAAATCTCAAAGGGAACTCGGTTGCGTACTGACAGACCATGCTCACATATCCACACACAGCACAGTCACACAGTCATCCTGGAAAGGGACCCCCTGTGCTCTAAAAGCCTGCACAGCCAACCTTCCACACTAACCAACACCTTATCTATTGTTGTGGTTTGACTGTAAAATGTCCCCCTGCCGTCTTATGTGTTTAAGCACTTGGTTCCTAGCTAGTGGTTCCTAGCTACTTGGTTCCAGCCTCCAGTGTTTGGAGGATTGTGGAAACTTCTGGATGTAGCGCTCTCTCTCTCTCTCTCTCTCTCTCTCTCTCTCTCTCTCTCTCTCTCTCTCTCTCTCTCTCTCTCTCTCTCTCTCTCTCTCTCTGCTTCCAGATTCACCCCAGTGGTGAAGGAGCCATCCTGAAGAGCCCCACTCCCCAGCCGCCATGCCCTCCCTGCCATGATGGGAGGATGTGATCCCTGTGTAGCCAAGGATCACACATCCCCTGCTTTCCATCAACTGTCTCATTTGTGCTGGGTGGGTTTCCTTTCCACAAAGTGGACATCACTTAATCCACTTCTGTTGCCTAGCACCACCCTGGTACAGTCCGGGCATCTTGGTTCTCGTCCACACCTGCACTCATGAACCTTCATGGCTAAGCCTCTGATTCTTCTTCCTTTTTTTCTTCTCTTTTTCCATTTTTTTGTATGTACATGGGTGATATGTATGTGTGCACATGCATGTTTTTGCGTGTGTCAGGTGCACATATGTGCAAATACAGTGGAGACTCGGGATTAATGGCCAGGGCTTACCTTTGATAACTCTTCACTGAGGCAGGATCTCTCAAGCAAACCCAGAGCTCACTGATACAGTCTGGCTAGCCAGCTAGCCCCAGAGATCCCACATCTCTGCCTTCCTAGGCTAGAACTGCAGGCGGCTACCATACCTTCCCAGCATTTATGTGGTTCCCTGGGTCCCTGAACTCCAGCCCTCCTGCTTCTGCAGCAAGTGCTTCAACCTCTGAGCCACCGGCCCAGGCTGGATTCCTTATCATCATCATCACCATCATCATCATCATCACCATCATCATTATTTTTAAGATTAGAGAGAGAATACTATATTCTCTTTAAAGTCGACTGTCCTGCCTCAGCGAAGCCAGACAGCACTGCAGGTAGGGGAGAGGACACAGAGGCCCATGTGACTGCAAACAGCGTCAGCCCACAGAGAGCCAGAGGCGCCGGAGGATGAGGCTGGGTCTCTGCAGCATTAGTCACTGTCTGCTCCGCTTCCCAGGAGACCCGGGGGATCAGGGACTGCAGGATGATGAAAGGGAGAGAGGCGATGTCAGAGGACAAAGTGGGAGATCAGAGCCACCCAGCCAAGAGAAAAGACGGCAAGAAGGGCCAGGTCTCCGGTGAGCCGGGGCTGGGTGTCAGGGTCGGAACATGACTCCAAGGCTCAGGGTGTCTGGGCTCTGGCTCTCGTCCTGGCTGTCAACACAAACAGACATAAAGCAGTGTAGTCTTTGACAAGTTGTCTCAATTCTCTAATCCTCAATTTCTACATCTAAAAAAATTAAGGTGGAGGGGGGACCCAACCAGTGTGTACAAAGAAATGCACATGATGCCGGCGGTGGGAGCAGACACTTGTAATCCCAGCACCTGGGAGGTGTAGGCCAGAGGACCAGGAGCGGCCAACCTCGGCAACATAGTAAGTCTGAGGATAGCCTGGGCTATGTGAGATCTTGTCTCCAAACAAACAAACAAACAAACAAACAAACAAAAATAGGGAGGGAAGTCTGGCCTGGAGAAATAGTTTAATAAGTATTTTGCCTTTCCAGTATGGGAACCTGAGTTTGATCCCCAGAAACCATGCCATAAACAGATAAGCCCAGGGGTGGTGGCAGACTTGTAATCCCTGTGCTGAGGAAGTGAAGACAGACAGACCCTGGGACTCGCTGTCATCCAGTTTCCCCTCCTGACCAGTTGTAGGCCGGTGAGAGGCTCCAGCTAAAACCAAAACACCTAACCTGATGTCCTCTGGCTTCTACACACACACACACACACACACACCACACACACATACACATACACACACACCACACACACACACCACACACACACACACACACACACCACACACACATACACATACACACACACCACACACACACACCACACACACACACCACACACACACACACCACACACCACACACACACACAACACACACACACACAACACACACCACACACACACATACACACACCACACACACCACACACACCACATACACACACCACACACACCAACCACACACACCACACACACACATACACACACCACACACACACACACACCACACACACCACACACACACACATACACACCACACACACACACACGTCCTAAGTAAAACTAAATAAATAACCAGGCATGGTGGTGCCCCTCCTTAGCCCCACACTCTGCTCAGAGGCTGTGGCACGCACTCTGTGAGTCCCAGGCCAGCCGGACCACACAGTGAGACCACGCATGTAAGTTCCTTTTCTGTTGCTGCCACAAAACACCGCGACAGACTCAAGGCAAAGGGAGTTCATCTTGGCCTGAGCTCCAGAGGATAAGAAGCTATCATGGCAAGTGGAGACACGGCAGCAAGTGGCAGGTGTGGCAGCAGGAACGAGAAGGTAGGAGGTTGCATCTTATCTTCCTAGCTCTGGGGACGAAGGGACAGGCAGAAGTGGGCTCCCTGGCCAGTCTGACTAGTCTACTTGTCAAGTCTCAGGAACCCTGTCTGGAAAGGCAGTGGGGGAGGGGGAGGGAGAGAGGGAGAGGACGCAGATGATTAGATGGTGGCTGTGGAAAACACCTGATGCGCTTTCCTCTGCTCTCCTCCTCCTCCCCTCCCCCCATCTGGATCCAGGCACGGGCTGGATGGATACAGGTATGGGCTGGGCACTGGCCTGTGGGATGAAGGCCTGGCCACAGCGCAGCAGACCCTCTCTGGCTCCTTAGGAAGCCTCTACATGCTTCTTCATCCGTGTGGCCCTGGCTGTCTTGGCACTCGCCCTGTAGACCAGGCTGGCCTCGAATTCACAGAGATCTGTCTGCCCCTGCAGGGGATTCCGAGTGCTGGGATTAAAGGCATGTACCGGCCGGGTGGTGGTGGCACATGCCTTTAATCCCAGCACTAGAGAGGAATGTAAGACAGGAGGAGGCAGCTCTCAGACACAGTCTCATTCTGAAATTCCTGGAGGCAGGATCACCATTTCGGACTGAGGTAGAGATAAGAGCCAGTGTCTGTGTGGTTTGCTTTTCTGATCTTCAGGTTGAACCCCAATTTCTGTCTCTGGGTTTTATTAATTGTGCTACATGAAGCTGCTTGCTTTCACAGACCCTTGGGGCTTGTGCATGTTAATCAAACACTCTACCAACCGAGTCACATACTCATCCTGAGATCCTTTTTTTTTTTGTTTTGTTTTGTTTTGTTTTTGTTTTTCGAGACAGGGTTTCTCTGTAGCTTTGGAGCCTGTCCTGGAACTAGCTCTTGTAGACCATGCTGGTCTCGAACTCACAGAGATCCGCCTGCCTCTGCCTCCCGAGTGCTGGGATTAAAGGCGCGCACCACCGCCACCCGGCTCATCCTGAGATTCTAATCTGAGTCTGCCAACTACCTGCCGAATATCTGTGAACTCTGGTTTCTTCATGGACTAAATTAGCTAATTTTCCATCCAATTCTAAAATGTCATGGTTCTGAGTTCTTAGCTAGGATTTATTTTTATTCACTAAAACAGGCCAATCTGCCTAAGTCACTTCAAGGGGAGCCTGACCTTGGCTGAGTGTCTGCATGACATTCCATCCATCCAGACTCCACCTTGGGTCCTCGGGGACCAGCATCTCCAGACCCCTGAATGGATCCTAGGCATCTCCATACACGGTCCCCAAATGAGTCTGATGCACATATAGAAATACCAACCGTGGAATCACTAATTTCCAAGAGCCTAGGTAGTGTTTCAGTGTGGCTCTTTGAGTTATGGAGACACTATTTTTACATCAGGTGGATGGAAGGATGGATGCATGATGGACGGATGATGCTTGTCTTTTACGTCTCTCAACGAGCATGTTTTACTGCTGGGACCAACCGTGTGCTGGTGTTCAACAGAAACAGGTCTTTATATGAACAGATGAGGTTGAAGAAGGCTGCGGAATTCGGTTGCTGTTCCCCGTTCCAGCAGAGGATTATGATCTGTGAGTCTACGCCTAAATAAATAACCTTTTATTGTACTCAATTCTGAGCTAATGTGGGATTTCTTTTTTAGCGTCCTTCTTCATCTGGAGCCCTATGTTGGGCGCCGATTTGTTATGGGGGCTGCTTGTACAACCCAGCCACCCAGAACCGAAATAATCACACAGAAACTATATCATTTAAAACACTGTTTGGCCCATTAGCTCTAGTTTCTTATTGACTAACTCTGACATATTAATTTAACCCATTTTTATTAATCTGTGTATCACCACATGGCTGTGGCTTACCGGCTAAAGTTCTGTCTGGCTTCAGCAGGACTCCATGGCTTCTCTCTGACTCCGCCCTTTTTCCTCCCAGCATTCAGCTTAGTTTTCCCCACCTAGCTAGGTTCTGCCCTGCTATAGGTCCAAAGCAGTTTCTTTATTAACCAATGATATTGACAGTATACAGAAGGGAATCCCACATCCCTAGGTAGTATGTTTAACAGGAGAAGAGAGCTGACAGAGAGTCAGAATGCTTATCTCTCTTTATCTAGCTATGTGTGTGGTGTGTGTGTTTGCATGTATGCGAACATATGCATGTGAATGTGTGTTTGCATAAACAAGCCAGAGTTTGTCACGGTGTCTTTTCTCTATTGATCTCCACCTGAGACAGTGTCTCTCGTTGAGCCTGGAAGCTCACATGGTGGCTAGACCGGCTAGCCAGTGAGCCTGGGATCCTTGGCTGCAGGACTGGGGTTACAGGCATCGTGTGCCACTACAGATGTGCGGCGCTACAGACGTTCATGCACCGCTACAGCGCGCCACTACAGACCTGCACAGCTACATTCGTGCGCAGCTACGTTTGGCTTTTATGTGGGTGCTGGGGATTCAAACTCAGGACCTCGTGTTCCCACAGCAGATGCTTCACTGACCCAGCCTTAAGAACCTCTTTGTTTTTTGTGAGATGGCAAAGATTAGGAACAAAAGCACTGGCTTTGGAGTCTATATTCTAGGTTCAAATTCTGGTCCCATCACCCAGATGCAGTTGACTTGGCTGGTCCAGTAAATCTCCAAGCCTCACCTTCTCGACCCAAGCAATGGGAATAACACGGACTGCCTTATGGGAATGAGGGGATGCAGAGTGCAGAGAGCACTTAGCACAGTACCTGGCGCAGAAGTGAGGTGCTTACTAAGTAGTAGCTCATCCAGCAAACGCAAAATATGACACGCCTTGCATTGACAGTTAGGTTAGTGTCTGCCTGTCCGTCTAGTGCTCTGTAGACAACAAAGGCCATTCCATTTTACATTTAGCTATCCAATCCCAGCAAAAGCACCCTAAGGTGGGCAAGACCCGAATGAGTGACCTCACTTTACTGAAAAAGAAACAAAAGCTCAGGTGGGTCCATTGGCTCGAGATCCAAGAGCAAAAGAAAGTGTCTGTGTCTGGATTCAGTCTTGGGCGTGATTCCGTGAAGACAAGTAATTACACATGCACACCGGGCAAGCTGAGTGTCTCGGGGCCATCTGGCTTCGCAGCTCGAGGAGGGCTGTGTTTCCACGCGGCTTTTTTTAGATGACAGCAAGATGGGAAAGAGGAGCTGGCAAAGCATTTTCCCTGTTTTCAAGACTGGTGTGATTTGCGCTCAGCTCTGCCCTCCTTCTCATCCCCAAATGCACCTTGTCTGTGGCTTCCTGACATCCCCTGAAGCTGCCCTTGGCTCGCTGGTCGCTGGCTCTGCCTTGGCCCCACAGCTGCTGGAGACATCAGAGAACTGGGCCAGCACCAGCTGGTCACAAGTCTGGGTAGGGAACGAGAAGCTGATGGGGGCAGAGGGCAGGATTCCTGCTTCCCATGTCAGTCAACTAAATGCTCTTTCCATCCAACAGATGGGCCCCGGAACCATGTAATAAAATATAACATCCAATACAGCACAGACCGCAGATCTCCCGGGAGCAGCCTGCCGAGAGATCAAATGTTAACTGAATGCAATCAAGACACTTCATTGAAGAGGGAGGCTGGCTGGAAGTGGTAGACCAGACTGAAGCATTAGCGGTATTGAGACATGCAGAAAGGGGGCTGGGAGACCCCTAAAGTCAGCAAAGCACCCTGAGGGGGGCCAGAGGAGGGAAAAGATGTGGGAAGAATGGGCAGCTCCTGGGGCAGAGCAGACGCGGAGGAAGTAAGATTTGATTTTATGGGGCAGGGAGCATCCTGTGAACTGACAGACGGGACTGAAGGGGCCTCAGACGCTGGCCAACTCAACAACTGCTACCCTACATCCCCGTTCACATAGAGAAACGCTGAGGCCAACAGAGAAGCACACATCCAAGGGAGAGAGGGCCACAAGGGACTGGACAAGAACCCAGGGATCTGGGGAGAGGCTCATGAGAGCTCACACCCCCACAAAAATCTGGTGGAGACATTTTCTTCAGTAATATAGTCACCAGTAGGTTGTTCATGCTCTTTGAAATGATTCATCCTCACCAGTGCTTCCAAGGGATCCTCAGTGAAGTCATTGGGACAGGACACACACACATACACACACACACACACATACAAGCACACACATGCAGGCACACAGGCACACAGGCACACACACATGCAGGCACACAGGCACACACACATGCACACACACATGCAGGCACACAGGCACACACACATGCAGGCACACAGGCACACACACATACACACATGCAGGTACACATACAGGCACACACACGCAGGCACACATGCACACACACGCATGTGAACAATACAGAAGGGTGAGTAGCTGGGAAAAGGAAAGAGATCAAAGGGAGGGAGGGGGTAGTAGTGGGCGACTGCTAAAAATATGTTTGGTTTTTCAAGACAGGGTCTCACTGCTTAGCTCTGCCTGTCCGGGAACTCATTTTGTAGATCAGGCTGGTGTTGAACTCACAGAGATCCGCCTGCCTCTGCCTCCCAAGTGCTGGGATTAAAGGTGTGCACCACCACTGCCCATCCCCTGTTCAGGTTTTGGGCAACTGCTTTGAGTTTGAACAAGGCTGATTCAGTAATCATACATTTGGTAGAAGTTATGGCAATCGTGAGTATACCTGCACAAATAAAGACAGACAATGCTCCAGCACATATCTCTAAAACAATGAAACAGTTTTTTTGCATATTATAATATAAAGCATGTTACAGTATACCACATAATTCTACAGGACAGGCAGTTATAGAACGATCAAATCAAACTCTAAAGGATATGTTAAATAAACAGAAAGGGATGATAAAGACCATCATAAATAGTTTGTATAATGCTTCATTAACTTTGAATTTTTTAAAATGCTAATGAGAAAGGAACAACAGCTACAGAGAGACATTAGATAGTAAAAAAAAAATAATAATAACGGAATTAAATCTTCCAGTATACTTTAAAGATGTACTGACCTCAGAATAGAAGCCAGGACATGTGTTACGGTCGGGAAGGGGCTTTGCTTTTGAAAAGCAATGGATACCATCAGAATAGATAAAGATTTGATTTGAACAAGAGACATCTGTTAATTAGAAGAGATGATAGTTCATCAAAAAACATGGCCATTTAATCTAAACTAACCTAAAAAACTAACAAATGTTTTCCATTTGATCAGAAGTAATTTGCCAAAAGAGAATCTCCCTAGAATTAGGGTTGGGAAAGGGTTTTGTTTTTGTCTTTCAGGAAAATAATAAAAGCATCCAGTTAAGGAATCTGAAGACCACTTGACAAATGAGACATCTGAAAAAAAAAAGACAAACCATCCAGAAAAAAATGTCACAAGAAAAAGAGTAAATTGGCCTATTGGTATATCGCATTTCCAACAGGATAAAATTTCATAAATCTTTCCAAATATTTGTTTCTGCTATTCTTTTCTGTTTTTCTTTTTAAAATTTCAATTATTATATTATTATATTAATATGTATAATGATACACATAATTACTAACTTAATAATTATGTATACAATGTTTTATACACCAGAAGAAGATACCAGATCTCATTATAGATAGCTGTGAGCCACCACATTGTTGCTGGGACTTGAACTCAGGTCCTCTGGACGAGTAGCCAATGCTCTTAACCTCTGAGCCTTCCCGCCATCCATTTCTGCAGACATACACTGCAAATGGTTTTTTTGTAGTCCCAGTCCAGTTAAAGATTAAAGATGGCTTTGGAGTTGGAGTGTGGCTCTCTCCTTCTCTAAACACAAGCATGCTTATTAAATTAAAATAAAAAAAATCTCTGTCTCATGTCAGAAGAGCCACCTGATATGGGACAGAAAAAAACCCCAAATATTTATATTGCCACTAATCTCATAATCTTTTGGTTTTATATTGACTCTTTAAAAGCTTTCCTTAAGGTATAAATATTACCTCAAAATTTTTAAGATTAATACATACATATATATATTTAAACTTCTTATCATGATATTAATGGTCGTATAGAGCACTAACTAATTCTAGAAAAAGGTTTCATCTACCTGTACATGATTTTGGGTTTGAGTCTCTACCAGTTTTTTTTTTTTAATTTATTTATTATGTATACAATATTCTGTCTGTGTGTGTGCCTCTAGGCCAGAAGAGGGCACCAGACCTCATTACAGATGGCTGGGAGCCACCATGTGGTTGCTGGGAATTGAACTCAGGACCTTTGGAAGAGCAGGCAATGCTCTTAACCACTGAGCTATTTCTCCAGCCCTCTCTACCAGTTTTTTGCAGTGAACCATGAGCACGCAAAACAGCGACCTTTGAAGTCTCCAAAAGGAGGATGGGGCCCCACAACGACAATTCCTCCAGGACTATGATAACACCGCTAAGCTGAAAAACACCACCTAAAGATTGGCTTTGGACTGCAGACTTCTCAGAAAAACTTCAAGGTGGCTAGCTGAGATGATCTAGCCTCACAGACTACTCTAGCCAGGACTTGAGACAAGGCCTGCACTTTTCCATTCTGCAGAGACTGGACAACAGATGGTAAAGCCGCCTCTCCCAGGACTTGACAATTAACCCAAATCTTTCTTTTCAGGGTCCCCTAAAGATGCCTTAGCCCCCCAGACAGCAGGAAGTAAACTTAAGAACACAACACCCACATTCCCAAGAAGTGGGGTGGGTTGTTTTTGGTTGTTCAGTGGGTTATGGATATTTGTCATTGTTGGGGGTTGGTTACAAGTTGTTATTTGTTAGAGTCAGGAGGAAAGTTAAAGATTAAATTTAGAGTTCTTGTTTTGGAAAAAAGAGGTGAGGCTATAGATATGATAGGATATGCGGTAGATTATTGAATCTACTCTAGAAAGAAATAAGGGGGGGAATACAGAAATAGGATTAAAAGGTAGATTTTTTAAAATTGATTTTATTGAGCTATACATTTTCTTCTGCTTACCTCCCTTCCTCTCCCCTTGCCTTCAGCCCTCTCCCATGGTCCCCACACTCCAGTTTATTCAGGAGATCTTGTCTTTTTCTACTTCCCATGTAGATTAGATCCATGTATGTCTCTCTTAGGGTCCTCATTGTTGTCTCGGTTCTCTGGGATTGTGAACTGTAGGCTGGTTTTCTTTCTTTATGTCTAAAAGCCACTTATGAGTGAATACACATGATGTTTGTCTTTCTGGATCTGAGTTACCTCACTCTATGATATTTTCTAGATCCATCCATTTGCCTGCAAATCTCAAAATGTCATTATTTTTTTCCTGTAAATATACCAATTTTCCTTTAAAAGGTAAATTATTAAGTCTACTTTTAAACCACAAAAGCAACTACTAGTTTTTAATATTTTACATTGGCTTGGATTTTTTTGTATATTGATACGAAGTTTACATTATTTTTGTTAGAAGATACTTTACATTTATTTCTGATCTTGTTCAATGTATGGTACCTATGCAACTCATTTAACAATGTAATGCAAATTTCTAGTCCTTGAAAGTTATTACCAACTATTTAAGATAATAAGGAAATGCAGGTTAGCAATTAGTCACCTATTAAAACTGAACTTGTGAAAAAATGTAGAGCTTAATAAAATTTTTTTTAAAGATTTATTTACTTTAATGTACAGGCATTTGTATGAGTTTTTGTGCCTCACGTGCATGCAGGGATCCTCAGAGGTCAGAAGAGGGCTTCACGTCTTCAGGAACTGCGGCTATTGGCAGCTGTGAGTTGTCATACTGATGCTGGGAACTGAACCCTGGACCTCTGTAAAAGCATTAGATTCTCCTATCCGCAGATGCAGCTTTCCTGCCCACCATTTGATGTTTAGGACCTTTGCCTGTGTTTACAACCATTGGGTGTGAAATTAAAACCCCAATCAGAATCATTAGTGTGGACTACTGGGTGATCAGAGACCTGCAGGGTCAGAACCGTGCTGTGAATTTTGGTTTCTGATGTGAGAATCAAGGAAATCAGAGCAAACATAATGGGAGTGTGGTGTGGAAAGTCCTTTAGTCTCTGTGTTGCTTTTATTGGTTAATGAATATAAATATTTCAGCTTAGCAGAATAGAGCTAGGCGGGGAAAACTAAACTGAATGCTGGGAGAGAGTAGGCAGAGCCATGTAGCCCTGCTGGGAGAGAGACACCAGATGGAACCTTGCTGGTAATCCACAGCCACAGATAAACAGAAATGGATTAACTAAAGATATAAGAGCTAGTTAGCAACATGCTTAAGTGATTGGCCAAGCAGTGATTTAAACCATATAGTTTCTAAGTGATTATTTCGAGTCTGGGCAGCTGGGAACAAACAAAGGAACTCCTACAACAGGAGTGTCTCTCTTAGCTTCACTCTGGCAGAGAACACAATGATTGTGGCAGAGATAAAAAAGGCTTCATGTGAGGGGGTGCAAGAATGAAAATGGACCCTTGACCTCCTTTTGGCACTGCTGTGCCTAGAACCCAGGACCTTCTGCACTCTGGCGGGCGTCCTGTTTACACCAAGACTGCCCTGGCTGTTCAGTGCATGGAGAAATGACGCCTAGCCTTTCGGCTGTGAAGACACAGATAGAACAATGGGTAGCGCTAGTGTTTGCTGAGTCCTGGGGCCACCAGGTCCTTACTGTGTGAAACATCGTTTAGCGATTTCAATAACCCTGTGAGGTAAACAATACTAGGGTTCTTGTTTTACAAGTGAAAAATAGCCAGGCGGTGGTGGTGCATGCCTTTAATCCCAGCACTCGGGAGGCAGAGGCAGGCAGATCTCTGTGAGTTCGAGACCAGCCTGGTCTACAGAGCGAGTTTCAGGACAGGCTCCAAAGCTACAGAGAAAACCAAAAAACAAGTAAAAAATAAAAAAGTAATAGATTAAATTAGTATAAAGTGATAATAAATTAAATTTTAAAATAATAAAATACATCTTTTTTTCCTAGACACAATTGACTGCAATGTCACTTATCAGATATGCCAGTTAGCATCAGGGTTATCCTTGTTTTGTTTTGTTTTTGCTTTCGAGACAGGGTTTCTCTGTGTAGACCTGGAACTTTATAGACCAGGCTGGCTTCAAACTCACAGAGATCTGCCTGCTTCTGCCTCCTGAGTGCTGGGATTAAACGTGTGCGCCACGTGGCCCAACATCCAAGGCCATTTATCCAGCATCCTTTGATCCCTTGATGTTAACCAAAAACTAGAACAAGTAGCCAAAGGCCTGCGGAGTCACAACACCAGGGGTGACAGACACACTTTACTGTCAGGAGGGTCCCTAAAGAGAGCCGCCCCCTTGGGGGCTGGAGAGATGGCTCAGCGGTTAAGAGCATTGCCTGCTCTTCTAAAGGTCCTGAGTTCAATTCCCAGCAACCACATGGTGGCTCACAACCATCTGTAATGAGGTCTGGTGCCCTCTTCTGGTATTGTATACATAATAAATAAAAATTAAAATTAAAAAAAAAGAAAGAAAGCCGCCCCTCAGCACCTCCTTCCTTTTCTTGTAGCTTCAAACAACATAGATGATTACCCATTGCTCACCAGAAGTCACAGATTCAATATGAACAAGTTGACCCATCAAGGGATCTGAAGAACAGCATCTTGACCACAATGGAGTCAATACAAACTCTAAAATGTGATGGCAGAAATTAGAGTCACAGAGCAGGGGTGTCCCCTCTCGCCACAGGCCTTGGAGCCAACCTCCCTGGCATGGGACACAGGCACAAGCACTTTGATTCATTCTGGATGGCACAGGGTATTAAAAGTGCCAGGAGGCAAGCTTTGGCATAGGAAATTAAGATTGGAAGTAGATGGTTGCTGTGCTCTCACCGTGAGGATGAGCATCACACGGAGGCAGGGGATGCAGCTCAGTGGAAGAGCACTTACCTAGTGTGGGCAAATCCTCAGCACTTGGGAAAAAGCGGGCGGGGGTAGGATTGAGGCAGGCAAATCTCAGGGAGTCAGAGGCCAGCCTAGACTACACAACAAGTTCCAGGCCAGCCAGGACTACTTAGAGACCCTGTCTTTAAAATAAATAAAAATGAAATGATGTTGATCCTTATTAAAAACTGAGCACTGTTATCCAAAATATTGGAGAATTAAGCTGGGTGGTGGTGGCGCACACCTTTAATCCCAGCACTCAGGAGGCAGATACAAGGTGGATCTTGTGAGTTCGAAGCCAGCCTGGTCTACAGCGTGAGTTCCAGGACAGCCAGGGCTACACAGAGAAACCCTGGTGAGAAAAACTAAAAGACCCTCTCTTATAATCAGCTGATTAACTAATCAACAAATAAACAAATATAAGCATGAACTTGTTTTAAAAAAAGAAAAAAAAAAAAAAACCTCGGTGACTTGAGCCCACCCAGGCACCCAGGAATGCCAGCCCTTGGTTTTAGAGTTGGGGAATGGCTCAGTTGGCAAAATGCTTGCCACATAAGCATGAGGACTTGAGTTTGATCCCTATATATAGACAGACATATAGACAACAGTGGTACCCACGTGAGAACCCAACTGCCTAGGAGGCTGAGACAGGAGGATCCCTGGGGGTTTGCTCAGAAGCCAGTCTATCCAAATCAGTGAGCTGCAGGCTCGGTGAGTGACTATCTCAGAAACTAAAGTGGAGAGCCAGAGAGGATACCTGATGTCAGCCTGCAGCCTCCACATGTATGTGCGTATAAGTGCACATGTACCTACACACTCACGTGTGCGCACGCACACACACACACATGCATGCACACACACCCTGTAAGTGTGTGGGCTTCTGTGCAGACAACCTCTTCAAAGAGGCCATGGTTTCATGACTTACTGGATAGTTCTGCCATAGGGACAATCCCCCTGATCCAGTAGATACATGGACCATTGGCAGATCATTCTGAACGGAGAGGGTCCTTTGTCTCAGATCTAGGTTGCCTTCACAGTTTTGCACCTGTATTATTTTGGGATCTCAGGTAAAAGTGCTACGGCTCCCATAGGTGACCCCCAAGGTGGCATCTTCTTAGGGTGGCTTAGGGATAGTCCTGTGGGTACTGGGGGACTCTGGTCCCCAGGTGGGAGGCTGCAGGGTCCCAGTTTAGACCAATATGTGCTCTCTTGGAAAGAAATTCCAAAGAAGAAAGCCGGCCAGCCAGTGACTTCAGAATAGACAGGCCCTTTAATTGCACAGTGAACAGTGACAGAGTTGACATCAAGGGGGCTAACAATCACGTTTCAACAAATCTTGAAAGATGGAGATCATGTGGATCATTCTTACTGGGATACACAGACAATCAGAAAGTGTGGGAAGTGGGAAATGCATCTTTCATAACCCATGGGTCATGCAACCCCTCACTCAGTTATCCCAACAGTAACACAGGCCCTCACATGCGGGGGCTGAGGTTGGGAAGACAACAGAATCTGCCCTGATTCCTGTAGTGGTGGAGCCAGGGTGAAGCCCAGCTGTGTGGCTCCCACGCCTCTGAGAAGGAGCCTCCTGAATGACTTGCTTTGGTGGCCCTGACCCTGGACTACTGTGCAGAGATCCACTTCCCTTCTGAACTTGCCCTCCTAGGGTTCCCTCCTTAGACTCGGGTGACATACATGTCTTGTATGGCGGAGATGCAGTTCAAGGTGGGCCTTCCCGCAGCGCTTGGAACTCTGGGAATACTACCTTTCTTCCCAAAGATTTTCCATGTGGTTCAACACGACTAGCAAACAAAGGGAAACAAAGAGAAGCCACTTCCAGAGCGCTCCCCGGCTTGCTCCAATGCAGATTAAACAGACTGCGGATTACAGCATGTCGTTAGGCAAGCATGAGCATCAATATTCAACGGACGGGATGCAGAGTCTGTCTGTTTCTTAAATCTGGGGTGATGGCCTCAAAAACATAAACCAATTAAAAAAAAACCCAGATGACTAAAGCACCCATATTTGGCACAGGGGGTAAGAGGCAAGACCAAGCTGACCTCAGATCTCCCTAGGAACATTCCCGCAGCTAAGATGACCAACCCAGTGCCCTCTGTGGCCTGTGGAAATGACAGCTTGGCTCCATTAATAGTCCACAGCCTGTCTCCACCTCCTCAGAGTGTTTCCTACAAGATTCACCCACAAAACCTCAAAGGCGCCTCAAAAGGCGCTCAGCTTCTGAGGGACTCCTTAGTGTCTGTGTCTTTCTCTGGGTTCTGAGGACAATGTTCGCCCCGCATGGGCTCCTAAGAGTAACAGGACGGAGGGCCCATTACTGTTTCTTATACAACGGGGAGAGTGAAAAGTGAGAAACCAGAGAGTGACCTCATGTTGCACCTCACCAGAGGCAGGTGGGAAACACCAGGACAACAGGTGTCAGGTGGAGAACACCAAGAGAACAGGTGGCAGGTGGAGAATCCCAGGACAACAGGTGGCAGGTGGAGAACCCCAGGACAACAGGTGGCAGGTGGAGAACACCAGGACAATAGGTGGCAGGTGGAGAACACCAGGCAGAACACCAAGAGAACAGGTGGCAGGTGGAAAACACCTGGCAGGAGAACACCAGGACAACAGTTGGCAGGTGGAGAACACTAGGACAACAGGTGGCAGGTGGAGAACACCAGGACAACAGGTGGCAGGTGGAGAACACCAGGCAGGGCTGCAGGCCCTAAGGCTTCCCCTCTGGCCTTTGGCATGATGGCTTGCATTCAAGAGGCAACGCTAGCCCACGATGAGGGAATGGACTCACCCAGTCAAGTCTTCACATCCAGGCTTCACTGGGTTTAGTCTGGGGCCAGGGGCTCAAACAGTCCCACCCCATGGCTTATTCTCTTCGTTCTGCCTCAGGAAGTTAACTCACCAAGGGCTGGGGATGTGGCTCAGTTAATACAGTGGCCTAACATTTACAGCAATCACTGTAAAGTCAGTGCAGAGCAGCAACCACAGATCCACGCGTTTTCCTTGAGGTGAGCACTGGACACCAAAATTACTGGGTGTGGGGACTGTGGTGGAAGTGGGGGCTAGCAATAATGGCATCTATTGCTCCTGATTCCACATGGTAACTGTATGTCTGGAACAGAAGAAATGCCCCAAGCCGAGAGAGAGAGAGAGAAAGAGAGAGAGAGAGAGAGAGAGAGAGAGAGAGAGAGAGAGAGAGAGAGAGCGCTCTGGCAAGCAGCTAGGCACTGTTCTTATTTGAAGTTAACAGGCCCTGGGACAGAGGCGATGACTGTCATCGGAAAGAGATCCTCAGCACCTAATACTTCACAGTCATTAACTCAAGTCAGGTTTGATCCTCAGCACTGGATAAAGACCAGGCATAGTGGTAATGTGTGTCACTCGGAAAGAGGGTCATCCTCATACAGTAAGTTCAAAGCCAGTCTGGGATACAAGTCTTTGACAAAAAAGAAAAAGAAAGGAAGGAAGGAAAGGAGGAAGGGAGGGAGAGAGGGAGGGAGGGAAGGAGGGAGGGAGGGAGGGAGGAAAATGTCAGCTTCCTATGAGCCACTGATTTGTTCGCAAGCTGCTCTGAGCTGTAAGATCAACGATTCCAAGAGCAAAGGGCCCAGCTGCCCAATCAGGAGTCTGATTACATCCTCTCAATCTCTGAGAAAGGATCCTGCCACTAGATTACAAGTATCCTTGGGCGGCTCCTACGGAGAAACTCGGTTCGAGCGACCTACAAATGGCCAGTTGTGCCTACAAACTGGACAGATGTGGTGGGGTCCCTCGAATGAGCGCTGGTCCGATGCCTTCCACGAAGCTGTTCCATTGATCGTAGTCCTCCTTCAGGTCTGGATGGGCACAAACAGGAAGAGGGTTAGCAGACCACTGTAGAGTCAGGTCAGCTTCCACAGGGTCCTTGGGGCACCCTAGAGAGGAGCACCTGGGATACCAAAAAGACTGGGTATGGAGGCCTCCTGGGCAGCTGAGGAGGGAGACCCAGCAGTCAGGGCAGCTGGGTCTACTTAGGCAGGCCCGGAGAGGCTGTGGTAGCATGGTGGCTTCCATCTGAGCAAGAGGGAGGCAGTGTTGTTCAGCAAGAGACAGAGCGAGAGAAGAGGGGCTGGAGGTGTGGGGAGGAAGAGGAGGTGTGTGATCTTCCAGGAGTGCAGGTGGGGGACAGGGAGGAGGAAGAGGAGGCGTGGGTAGTTGGTGGGAAGGGAGCGGGATTTCACTGAAAAGGCGGCATCGCTGGGCTCCGGAGGCGGAGGCGTTAGGCAGTAGCTGAGAGGCTGCAGAGCCACCTCTGGCTCATTTTAGTTCCCCATTGACAAGGCACCTAGAAGCTTCTTTCCTCTGTAAGGCCAGCTGATGAAGATACAGCGTCTTAACTCAGACTCTGCTCTCTCTCTTCTCGCCTGGGTCACCACAAGAGCTTCCACGCCACCCACACTCTAGGTTCCCAACTCTCCGCCTCACCCATCCTCCGCTTGTAGCCATTCTTCTGCCTGGAACCTGGGCTCCTCATGGACTGGGGGCTCAGATCCATGCCCTTCAGCAAACCTATAGGCTGCCGCTCCTGACTTCTGCCCACTTCACTCCCTTCCCCTATCAACAACCCCCTGTCCTGAGCTCAGGAAGTGGGGGAACTTCCCACACTATCAGGCCTTCTGTCTTAGAAGACCCCCTGTCCCTTCCCTCCCGATGGCCTTTCTTCATCAGTCGGGGCCAAAGCCAGAATGGTCTTGTCTAGGCAGCTCCTTCCCTGGCTTTTCTCCTTGCCTCCAGTCAGGTCTGCCTCTAGGCAGTCACTGAGTGCTGTGGTCAAAGCACTGTTGTCAGTTACGACACTGCACACTGCGACACAGTGAAGGGTGTGGTGATACACTGTCTGTGATCTAGCTTGTCTGAAGATGAGAGTGCAGAGCTAAACCACAAGTTAACCATAGAGGCCAGGCAGTGGTGGCAAACACCTTTAATCCCAGCACTCGGAGACAGAGGCAGATGGATCTCTGTGAGTTCAAAGCCACCCTGGGCTACATTACATTAGCACAGTGTCAAAGAGAAACAGAGCCAGGCAGTGGTGGCTCATACCTTTAATCCCAGTACTTGGGAGTCACATGCCTTTAATCCCAGCACTAGGGAGGTGGAGAAAGGAATGATACAGCTGGGCAGAGAGAGGAATATAAGGCGGGAGGAGATAGGAGCTGGGTCAGATGCAGTCTGAGGATTTGTAGAGACAGGAGCGCCCCTTTGATCTGAGCATTGATAGAGGCAAGAACTCTAGTGGCTGCTGCTCTGCTTCTCTGATCCTTCAGCTTTCACCCCCAAATATCTGACTCCGGGTTTTTATTATTAAAAACAATTAGAATTCGTGCTACAGAAGGGGCATGGGCTGTGGGGCTATACAGTCAGGCTGTATGCTGGCACTGCCCCCAGAACCAGATAACCTGAACAAATTACAGATTAAAGAAAATTTCTAAGCTCTAATATATTCATCTGAAAACAATGAAGCTAATAAATAATAAAAGAAACTACTGGAAGGACCATCTCCAGATCAGACATGACAGACAGTGTATCTAGAATACTGAGCGTGACAAGTACTGGTGACCTCAGAGCCCTCAACACAAGCAGATTAAGTCCCCAAAAAGCTTGCTCCAGCCTTGACTCCTGCCGCCTCCTCCTCTGCTGGTCTCTCCTTTTAACTCTCTGCTTCAAAGGGAGCTGGTCACACCATCATGGGCTCCCTCGCCACCGTCAGCTTTTTTTCTTTTTTTCTTTTTTGAGACAGAGACTTACTATGTAGACCAGGCTGGCCTTGAACTCACATAGGATCCACCTGCCTCTGCCTCCCAAGTGCTGGGATTTAAGGGGTGAGCCACCACTCGTAGATGTCCTGTCATCTTTAATCGTGGGCTCCTATAATGACGTGTGCCCAGGGGAAACAGGAGGTGTGGGCTGAGAACCGGGAGCAGCAACCACTCAAGCCCTGGGAGGTGGGTCCACCCCTTCCTTTCAGGAGCAAAGGCATGTCTCTGAGCCCCCTGCCAATTTCTAAACTCAGGAACAGTTCTCTGCTCTTAATTTGCAAGGTGAAAAAAAGCAAATACAATCAGAATTGCAAATTTGCCTCAAAGCAGCAATGCGTTCTTAACAGGGCAGGCGTATTTTAAACATAAGCACAGTCCAAACCAAATGGGTTGCAGACATCGTGGGAAACGTGAATGTATCCAGGCTATGCAGGGGAAGACCCGTGTCCACAGCACAGAGGGGAGAGCCCCATGTCTAGTACAGTTCCAGTCAGGGCATGTCTCTTTAAAAGAGGCCCTGACAAATTGCTCCCAAAGGAAGGTGACAACAGACTGCATGGGGGAATTGAACAAGGAACCACTGCAGGTCCCCAGGCCATTAGCCTAATGAACAGAGGCCATTAGAAGTGACCACAAATATCTAAAGAGCTGCCACGTGCTACCTGAAGCTTCTCTGGTCAACTCTGGGGACAACCAGAGCAGCTGTGTGTATGGACGTGCATTTGTGTGTGTGTGTGTGTGTGTGTGTCTGTAATAAGGTATCAGATCTCGCTGGAAGATTACAGTAGTGTGTATATGTGTGGCGTGTGTGTGTGCACATATGTGTGTATATGTGGGTCTGTGTGTGAATGCGTGTGTATATGTGTGTCGAGTGAGTGAGTGTGTATGTGTGGAGTGTGTGAGTGTGGGGGGCAGTAAGGCATCAGATCTTGCTGTGAGGTTGGTCCAGGCAAGCTGGGCTGCCTCCTGATGAAAGTGGCTTGGGAGGGGTCAGCTTCATGGGGATCATGGTGCTTCCCCTCTGTGCTCACTGCACTGACAGGGACATGTGATCATGAAAGCTCCAGGCTGGGGCTGGACGGTGACCCACAATGTATTTCTTTTTTTTTTTTCTTTTTTTTTTTTTTTTGGTTTTTCGAGACAGGGTTTCTCTGTAGCTTTGGAGCCTGTCCTGGAACTAGCTCTTGTAGACCAGGCTGGCCTCGAACTCACAGAGATCCGCCTGCCTCTGCCTCCCGAGTGCTGGGATTAAAGGCGTGCGCCACCACCGCCCGGCTCACAATGTATTTCAGGAAGCAAAGAAGAGCTGACACAACCAAGTACCTCTTTTGGGAATCTAGTGTTAATAAAGAATCATGGTGGGGCTGGAGAGATGGCTCAGTGGTTAAGAGCATTGCCTGCTCTTCCAAAGGTCCTAAGTTCAATTCCCAGCAACCACTTGGTGGCTCACAACCATCTGTAATGAGTTCTGGTACCCACTTCTGGCCTGCAGGAATACACACAGACGGAATATTGTATACATAATAAACAAGTAAATAAATATTTTAAAAAAAAGAATCATAGTAAATACATAAGCAAATAAAATGAAGTCGTCACTACCCCTCAAAGTTTACCCCCCCCATACAGTTGTGAGCAGTGGAAGCTGAAGAGGAAAGCTGGGAGCCCATAGAGAGAGAACCAGCCACCGGTGGCCTGAGCTGAGCTGTGACCCACAGGAGAGAACCAGCCACTGGTGGCACAAGCTGAGTCATGTTCTGAGGAAGCAGAAAGTGAGCAGACACTTCAGGGTAGAAAAAAAAAAAAAAGAGCACAGAAACAATGAGGCTGAGGAAGACATGAAAAGGAAGACACACACTGAGCCTGAGGGGCAGAGAAAGAAAACCACATCCACCCTTGACTGGGTCACCCACTGGGTCCAGGTATACCTCAGAAACTAACTTACAGGCTTTCCCCTTCCTTCCTTCCTTCCTTCCTTCCTTCCTTCCTTTCTCCCTTCCTTCCTTCCTTCCTTCTTTCCTTTTCTTTGTTTTTTGTTTTTGTTTGCTTGTTTTTTGAGACAGGGTTTCTCTGTGTAAAGCTCTGGCTGTTCTAGAACTCACTCTGTAGACCAGGCTAGCCTTGAACTCACAGAGATCCACCTGCCTCTGCTTCCCAAGTGCTGGGATTAAAGGTGTGAGTCACCTCCACCTGACTCACTTTTTTTCCCTTGAGGTAGACTAAACTTCTAGTCTTTGTGGACCAAAAAAGTTTAATTAGACCATTAGCTTCTTTTTACAATATTTGTGGGTGTGTGTGTGTGCGCGCGCACATGCGCGTGCACATGCCACAGCGAGTGTGTGAGGTCAAAGGTCGGTTCTCTCTTCCACCTTTGTGTGGGTTCTGGGGATCGAACTCAGGTCGGCAGGCTTGAGGCACAAGTACCATTTACCCACAGAATGATCTCACCAGCCCCAAGACAATCACCCCAAACATCCAGATCCCCAGTGGAAAAACCAGCTTGCTTGTCCATCACAGAAGACACCCTCTCTGGGTAGAGATAACACCAGGGATCTCAAAAGGCTTTGTTATTTAGCTGCTCTCTGACTTACGACATTGGTCATAACCCTCCCATGTTTGGTTTCTTTAAAAAACCAAAATCTTCCATAAATTTTGCCCAGTTATTACCATAAAGAGCCCACAATGCATAAAGCGATGGTAAGTTTGGGGACCAAGGTCGTGGATTAAAGAGAGGAGGATGTACTGTCCCGGTGAGGGAGCCATGGCTCAGAAAGGTCAGGTGACCAGGCTGGGCTCATTCTCTGTTAAGTCAGGGCCTAGGTGAGCAAAGTTTCAGTAAATGACTTTTCAGTCATGTGCCATGACTCTCCTGGGTCCTCTCATGTCACGAAAGAACACGGTGCTACGGGAGACCCAAGGGACCCCACGTGTGCCCCATGAGCCCCAGTTGTCTCCTTACCAAGGTGCTTCTGCAGGAAGGCCAAGATGGCCCGCACCATAACCTCCTGACCTTCATAAGGGTCCAAGGTCCCACGAGTGTGACTGGATAAGAATTTAGCAAGCATGTTGCCGGTCACGAAAGCAAAGTCAGTTTGACTCCGATGAACAGCTCCGCTAGAGACAGAGAAACAACAGGGAGGAGGTTTGAGGTCGGGCACACGTGTGTGCCTACCGTGTGCAAGGTACTGCCCGTGTGTCGTGTAACTCTCCCAGCAACCTTGTCGGGGAAGAACTTTCCGTGCGACAGAGTCTGAGAAGGAAAGACGTGACACTGGACAGAGCTAGGGCTGGAACCGAGCTGTGCCTGGCTGCACCTGGCTGGACGTCTAGATCACCATGCCTGACAATACAGGGAAGCAGGGTGACCCCGTTAGAGGGGAGCTGGGAATGGAAGGTGAGGTTCCCAGCACCTGCTGTTTCTATTACACCACAGCTTTTATCCAGGAACCCCAAGGACCATGAAACATTTCCCCTCACTGCCAGAACTGTGCCCAGGTTGGCTTTGCCCATGCCCCTGCCTCAGCTTCCTATGTGCTGGGATTATAGGTGTGCACCAACAGGATCAGTGTGCTTGAGTGACTTTTAGAGAAGGGCCTATGTTAGGATAATCTCTGTGAACTGGATGATCATGGAGATTCTACAAATCCCCCCAACTGTCAAAGCCTTCTCTAGCCATGGTTTTCAAATCCCCATAGGAGGCTAGAGATGTCTGGAATCCACCCAGACCCAATACACCCATTTTCCAGAAATTACTAAGTAAATCCTACCATGCAGCTACATAAACTGCCAAAGAAATCTCTGTGGGTGAACCTGAGCAGAGAAGAGAGACACATGAAACCCTATAGGAATTGTGACATAGGGATTCTAGCAACATTTTAGATGCTCTTTGAACATATAGAAAGTTCTAGAAGAAACAAAGAGAGTCCCAGCTGCTTAAAAAATGAACAGGATGCTGGGGTCGTGCCTTCGGGGCACACTTACAGGACAGTCACAATCCTGGACTGGTCGTCCTGGGCGCATATCTTCCTCATCAAGTTGACGCTCTCCACTGTCTGGAATTTCTCAGCATTGATAAAGAACACAGGGCCCCGGGCCTTGGGGTAAAAGTCATGTTCCAGAGGGAACATCCAGGCATCCAGGGCCACAGCGCACCTGGGATAAAGCAGATGTTTGAGCTGTCACTGAAACCCAGGCAAGGATACTTAGGGTGGAGGAGGATGGAAAGGGACTCTTCTTTCCATCGGGAGGATGACTCAGAAACCCACACCCTCCTAAGACAATCTTACACAGTCCCCTTTGCTTGTCCCCTGATGTAGGTGGGTCTTCCTTCTATGTGTTGCTTTCACTGGTTAATTAATAAACAGCTTGGCCTGATAAGTCAGAAGATAGGTGGGTGGAGTAGACAGAACAGAATGCTGGGAGGAAAAAGGCAGTGAGGCAGACGCCATGCCTCTCCTCTCTGAGACGGACGCAGGTTAAGATCTTTCCCGGTAAGCCACCACCCTGTGGTGCTACACAGATTACTAAATATGGGTTAAAGCAAGATGCGAGAATTAGCCAATAAGAGGCTGAAACTAATGGGCCAGTCAGTGTTTAAATGAATACAGTTTCCGTGTAATTATTCTGGGGCTCAGCCGGGCGGGAGGAAAAGCAGGCCTACCTCAGCTCCTTCTACAGTCCCCAAAGAGCCATCTAGAACTTGTACTCCCCCAGAGCAAGGGTCAGATTTCCTTCTCTGGATCTACCCTCAGGTGACACACTCCAGCTCTGCAGAATGCCACCTCATTCAATTCACTCAACAGTCATTGAGTGGCCATGGTGGCCGGAGCCCTCTGGATGCAGAAATCAGTGAGAAAGGCCGTATGTACATCTCAGGAGCTCCCAGGACACCAGGGGAGAGTGAGAGTCTTTGAAGATATTGCAACCACAACGCAGAGCTCTGATGCACAGGACGCTACATGAGCCCAGAGCCTGTGTTGAAGAATACCTGTAAACCTTCCTGGTACCAAAAGCAGAACTGTGACACTGAGTCAGAGAAACACCCACTGCACCTCCATCTCAGCATGGGACAGCCACTGTCCACCTAATGACAGGTGCACAGCAAAGCCTCCGCCTCCCATTTCCTTGCTCTCATACATCACTAAGGCTTGACAGCTCAAATGTATCTGACTCTATCCATGCTCCTGAGTCCATCCATGCTCCCCGACTCCATCCGTTCTCCTGACTCCATCCGTGCTCCCCGACTCCATCCGTGCTCCCCGACTCCAACTGTGCTCCCCGACTCCAACTGTGCTCCCCGACTCCATCTGTGCTCCCTGACTCTATCAGTGCTCCCCATTTTCTACCCTCATGTGTATTCATCCTCTCTCTGTTTTGCTCTCACTCGGACTGCATCCACCTAGCCCTTCAAGCTGGTCTGCTCCACCACACAGTCACCAGGAGGCTCTTTAAAATCTAAGACTGACTGTGCTCTGTTTAAAATCCTTTAATGGTGTTCTCATTTTATTTTATTATTTTTTAAGACAGGGTCTTGCTTAGGCTTGCCTTGAACTCTGTGATCCTCCTGCCTCAGCCTCCATAGCACAGAGACATGGGCGTGTAGGTAACGTTTCTTGGCCTGTTTATTTTCTTCACTGTACTTAGTGCTATGAAGTTGCTAGTTGCTTTCTTCCCTCAACAATGTAATCTCTCGAAGTCAGACCTTCTTTAGCTGATCAGTCCTCAGAACACAACCCTTGTGTAACACATCCCTGCTGAATGAATGAGTGAATGAATGAATGAATGAATGAATGAACGGTGTGTGAAGCTCGATGGCATCAGCATCACCGGTACTCACCGAAACCGGACCTCCTGGGTCAGAGCAAGAACAGCTGTAGCTCCTCCAAAGGAGTGTCCCATCACGGCCACCCGGCTCATGTCGATGCCATCCTGAGGAAACCAGGGAACTTAGCCGGGCAGACACTCATAGAGAAGCAGCTGTAAGGGAATGAGGTGAGGCACGATGCCACCCAACCTGCACCATCTGCGCCTCCGGCCAGAGGAGGACGGCACAACACTGAGGCAGAACTGATGTGGGATTTCCCTCTGTATGCTGTGTGTGATTCTGCTTCAAGAGGAAGATGAGCATCCAAGAGGCTCCTTATGGAGTTTGGTAGCCATTTGGGCAAGAAACTGCTCTTGCCTGGACTGCTTGATAAATTAGACATGTGGGAACCATAGAGAAATGATGGCTGAACTTGCCTAAAGGTGAGACGATCCTTTGCGGTTCCTGCTACACAGAAGAGTTGGCCAAATATTCTGCAGGACACAGAAAAATGTGACAGACAAGCTGCCAATATAGGTGGAACTGTCTCTGAGATTTCCTGCTTCATGGAAAAGTCTGCTGGATACTATGGGCCCGTGAGCTGAAGACTAGATACCCCAATGGTACAGAAGAACTTTGGGTGACTATTTAGGCAGCGAGATGTCTCTGTCAATTCTAGAGTTTTGGAAGTTGCTTACAACGCACTTTCTGTTTACTTAGATAATATTATAACCTTCTGGAGTCTTTGACGGAGTTGAAGAATTTATAGTTATAGTTACAGTTTTCCTTAGTTACAATAAAAGATAAAATAAATATAAATATTGTAACTGTAATTCTTGCTTTATACCTGTTTTGTCATATGTAATTTTATCATGTTATAGTTCAAACCTTCCTTTTTTATTTAAACAGAAAAGGGGAGGTGATGTGGGATTTCCCTCTGTATTCTGTGATTACCATTAATGAATAAAGAAACTGCTTTGGACCTATAGCAGGGCAGAATTTAGCTAGGCAGGGAAAACTAAACTGAATGCTGGGAGAAAGAAGGGCAGAGTCAGAGAGATATCATGTAGCCCCGCCAGAGACAGATGCCAGAACTTTAGCAGGTAAACCACAGCCACGTGGCTATACACAGATTAATAGAAATGGGTTAAATTAATATAAGAGTTAGCCAATAAGAAGCTAGAGCTAATGGGCCAAGCAGTGATTTAATTAATATATTTTATGTGTAATTTTGTGTATTATTTCTAAGCTAGCCGGGTGGCCAGGAACCAACAAGCGGCCCTCCCTATTACACAGAATGATGACAAATTCAGGACCAGCCTGGGTTACACAGTGAGACACTGTCACAATTTAAAAAAAGAAAAAGAGGAATCTCTGGTCTCTGGAGTGTAGCTCAGTAGCAAAGAGCACAAAAAAGCCTACGAGTTTGACACCCAGCAAAGAGAAGCAAAGGAGGACTAGGGGACTTTCTGTCACCGGAAGAGCTGATCTTTCTTTTAATCTTTGGTGTGAGCAATCTTAAAGGGACTGCGCTTTTTGTTTTTGTTTTGAAATAGGGTTTGGGTTTTTTTGTTGTTGTTTTGGTTTTGGTTTTTCAAGACAGGATTTCTCTGTGTAACAGTTCTGACTGTACTGGAACTCGCTGTATCGACCAGGCTGGCCTCAAACTCACAAAGATCTCTCTCCAAGTGTTGGGATTAAAGGTGTGACATACTCCTTTAATCCCAGCAGTCAGGAGGCAGAGGCAGGCAGATCTCTGTGAGTTCGGGACCAGACTGCTCTACAGAGCGAGTTCCAGGACAGGCTCCAAAGCCACACAGAGAAGCCCTATCTCAAAATACAAACAAACAAAAAGGTGAATGCCACCACACGGGCTCATCTTGACTTCTGTAATCCCCCTGCTAACACTACTATCTGCTGAGGGCAGGCGTTCAAATGTGTGGGCACCCAAACAGACAAGTTGTCAGGGTTCCACCAGCTCATTGGAAAACACACTGAGAAGCAGCCACCTGCAGCCGCTACAGGAGTGGTTCTCAACCTGTGGGTCACGACCACTTTGCCAAACCTCTACCTCCAAAAAAATTACCATTATGATTCATAACAGTAGCAAAACTAGTTATGAAGTAACAATAAAATAATTTTATGGTTGTGGGGTCACCATAACATGAGGAGCTGTATTTAAGGGTCACAGTGTTAGAAAGGTTGAGAATCATCGGTCCACAGTTCCTGCCTCACAAGCTGGTCCTCAAGGATGCCACAGAGCGCACAGAGGGGAGCACAGGAAACTCCCCCCCACCCACCCATTTAGCTCTGGATTAAGGCCCACTTGTGCAGACAGCAAGTCAGGTTCTCCTTCCTCTGCACGGCTGTCCTGATTTTTATCCACAGCCCAGGGAAGGCTTTGTGCGCTCTGACTGCTCTGTGTCTATTCCGTGTTGTTCCCAGAAGCCTCTGAAGCGTGGCTTTATAAAAAGCCACCGCTCACGCCTGCTAAGGGGCTGGGGAAATCTCCCTGGGCTTTGTGTTCAGAAGCCCTGCTCTCCTCAATGTCTAGCCCAGGGAAGGCGTCCATTCTCCCCCTTGGCTGAGAGAAGCACCCGGAGGGAGAAGCTCTTTTTTTGTTGTTTGTTTTGTTTTGCGAGAGAGGTTTTCTCTGTGTAACAGCCCTAGCTGTCCTGGAACTAGCTCTGTAGACCAGGCTGGCCTCGAACTCACAGAGATCCACCTGCCTCTGCCTCTTGACTGCTGGGATTAAAGGCGTGTGCCACCACCATCCAGTGTGAATGGGCTCTTTAGCTTTTAAAACCTACGTGACTGTTCGTAGGCTTCCAAACTCAGGTTTGTAGAGACGTCTCCCACCCCTAGTTTCCTTTCCACCAGCTGCCTGCTTCCTGCTCCCAACCAGTGAAGGTTTCTTCAGTGTCCTTGTTGAGCTCGTCACTGGGAAGACAGACAGGATGGGCACTCCTCCTTCTCCCCACAGGCGCTCCTCCAGTGCGTGTCCATGCATAGCAGTATTAGTATAGAGGGGTTGCCTCGTTCTTCCCTATGGCTACACTTGACATCACTCGGAAACCGACAGCTGGCTGCTCACTAAAATCTATCCCCAGACACACAGTGAGACCATTTCTTTGCAGTTCCATGTGATGGAGTCCCAGCTAACAGCATGAGCAAAAGTCTAACTTTCAAAGCTGAAAGTTTTGGTTAAGAGCACTTACTGCTCTTGCAGAGGACCTGGATCTGACTTCCAGCACCCAAGTCTGGCTTCTCGCAAGTGCCTGTGACTCCAGCTCCAGGGGAATCCACACCTCTGGCCTCTGTACTTGTGTATACACCCACATGCAGGTGCACACACTAACACATGACCTCAAATAACAAAAATAAATATATATATTTGAAAGTCTAACTTCCAAGGACATCTATTAAAGCTCTCAGGTGCTTCCCTGCCTATGCCCTTCTGCAGGCCTAATGCATTGTAGCCCATGCCCTTCTGCAGGCCTAATGCATGTAGCTCATGCATGCCATTCTGCAGGCCATTAATGCATGTAGCCCATGCATGCCCTTCTGCAGGCTTAATGCATGTAGCACAAGTGAGTTCAAGAGTACAGAGGGCAGAACCCCTCGAATGAAGGGAGCCCAGGGCTGGGGTGCATTTGAGTGGTGGAGAGGCTTTCTAGCTTGTGCCAAGCTCCAAGTTTAATCCCAGTTCTGAAAGGAGCCTGAAGCCCTGGACTGCCTCCTGCCCACCCCCCAGCACCCTGTGAACAGTAGACAAGAGAGACATTTCTATTGGATGAAGGCACCGAGAGGGGTCTAGGTGTCCTAGCAATTAGCATTCCCAGGGGTTCTGAGAGGAACAGCTGGCTCCTCCCAACTGTTTGCTCTTAGGAACAATATAGGATAAATTTACAGACTGGAAACTTGTGGATTAAAAAAAGAGAGAGGAAGGAAGGAAGGAAGGGAGGGATGGAGGGAGGAATAAAGGAAGGGAGGGAGGGAGGGAGGGAGCGAGGGAGGGAGGAAGGAAGGAAGGAAGAAGCAAAACAAACCAAAAGCATGCATTTGTGCCCCTTGATAGCTCCCCAGTGAGCAACACACTCCTCCAGGCAGTGAAAAAGGCTGACTTGGTCAACAGGGGGCTAAATGGAAGCTCAGATTCAGTCTCAGAGGCACAGTTTACTTGGTTGGTTGGTTTCGCATTTCCTCTGAGATCTACCTGGACAGTGGCTGCTGCTGCTCAGTGCCTGGCTCAGATCTCAGGCAGGAGGTCTGGACTTCAGCACTGGGGGACCTGCTTCTCCACTCAGCAGGCAGTCACCAAAGTCCACTGGAGTCCAGGCTCTGCCTCACACACGGGCATGTGGGATTTTCAAGAGGTATTGAGACATAAAACTTAGGTTTTGGGGAACAAAAGTCCCAGGTTAAAACTGATGCTATTTTCTTTTCTTTTTTTAAGTTTAATTGTATTTTATGTGCATGGGTATTTTGTCTGTAAGCCTGGTGCCCATGAGAGCCAGAAAAGGGTGCTGGATCCCCTGGAACTAGAGTGACAGACAGTTGGGAACTGCCATGCGGGTGCTGGGAATCAAACCTGAGTCCTTAACTATAAGCCATCTCTGCGGCTCCTCCACCACGTTCGTAACTAAATGCTGTTTGTAGGTACTCAGACTCATGACGGTCTTCACTCAATGTACGGAGGTATGAAGCCAACTTTGTGAGTTCATGTGGGAAGCCCTTCCACAGCAGTGGAATATTACATGAGCATTCAAAATATGCTATAAGCAGTACCTGGCTGTGCATACCTGAGATACCAGTACTCAAAAGGTAGAGGCAGGAGGACCAAGAGTTCGAGGCCAGTCTCACCTACAGAGTAAGCTTGGGGCCAGCCGGGGACGCATGAGGCCCTGTTTCAAAAGAAAAAAGAAGAAGAGGAGGAGGAGTAGAAGGAGGAGGAAGAGAAGGAGGAGGAGGAGGAGGAGGAGGAGGAGAAAGAAGAAGAAGAAGAAGAAGAAGAAGAAGAAGAAGAAGAAGAAGAAGAAGAAGAAGAAGAAGAAGAAGAAGAAGAAGAAACAGAAAACACTAACTAGCTAAGTGTAGTAGTTCACATCTGTAACTTCAGCACTTGGGAGACTGAGAGATTGAGGCGGGAAGACTGTTTAAGGACAGTCTGGGCTGGGCTACACGATGAGCTCTGAACTAGCCTGGGATATGAATCAAGACACTGTTTCAAATTAGCTAGCATGAAAAAAACACTGTTTTACTATGTGTGAGTGTGTGTGTTGGGGGGGCTACTACATTTTGTTTTGACATTAGAGGGAGAAAAAAAGATTAGGGGAGAAAAACTGGGCATTGGAAGGCAGAAACTGTACCTGCCCAGCCACCAAGTCCACAGCCAGGACAGTGTCATGCCTTCTAGAAGGGGTCCTGGGACTCCCTTAGAAGCCTTCTTAGCCACTTGCCTGAAGTAGACAAGTTGCTGTTCCTCAACACCCTGCCCTTGGAAAGGAACTGTCCCCACTAGCCATGTGGCCGAGTGGGACCCTTAGTCCTGGTGTCCCAACTCCTCTGACTGGAAAGGTGGCACAGCCCAGGCAGGCCAACCTGAATACCCTCTCTCCTGGCACAGTGACTAGGGCCATGTAGACGGTGTCATCCACACAAGCCACTGCCTAGAAGCTGAGAGAGATTTTTCTTTTGGATTCTGGGGCTGTTGGGGCACAGGCCTGGGTTTTAGCAACTATCTTTCTTGCTTGGAATCTGGTGAGAACAAAGGCCACACATGCACAGGGAAACTGAGCCTACAGAGGGGGTGTCAGAGTGCAGAGCTGCTAAGTCCGAGACCCTAGATCCCACTATGCCGACCTGATGTCTCCCGGTGCTCTTGGTGGCTGTGAGGAATATGTGCTCTGAGCCATCCCAGCTGCTGTCGTACCTTCAGGGTCATCAGGTCCAGTCCACCAGGAAAGACGTTGAGGATCGTCTTCCCACCAGAGGCGTCCTGCAGGATCTGCAGCACCCGCACGCACTCTCTCACCCGCTGGTGAACCTGCGACACAGCCAGTCTGCTGGAGCGCCCCATAACCACAACCTCAGCCCCCACAGAACTCAGCAGACACTGTGGTCCCTAGCAGCTCACACGGATACTGACATCGTAGAGAGTGGAGCCAGGAGTTCGGATTCCACTAGCCTACCCTCAGGGCCACCAGGACGGCCCCACGAGATGATGTGCATGAGAACATTTTGCCAACAGAAGGAGCTGTCAGTGTTCTTATTCTTAAGCCTTTGTCTGCCACCCCTTCTCCCGTTAACCCCGCATTTTAAGGACTGACCCCGCCCCGCCCCCAACAACCAGACAATGGATTTTTTTTGGTGGGAATTTTTCTCTTGCCTCTTTCTCTGCAGGCTAGGAATTCTTTACCAGGAATTTTCAAACTTGAGCTTGGCTCTGTGATGGAGGACCAGGGAACACCCAGAGCCTGGTCCCTTACTGATGGCTAACTAGCAGCAGGCAGGGCTGGCAGGAGCTCAGAAAGAAAGTCAGCCTGCAGACAGGAGTTATACAGAGACAGGGATGGACTGGTTCCCTCTGAGAGCAAGTCCCATGGCTGTGAGGCTGCCCCAGAGGTCCCACTCACCTCACCTCCTACCAACGTGAACCAATCAGCTCCGCTGCCACCTAAGCAGGCTTAAAATGAACTCTGTCAACCTCAGTAGCCCTGTGAGTCATACCTTATCTATTCTCACGATGTGGGGAGCTCAGGCCCACTTACGCTGAGGCTTTTGAGAAAGAAAAGTGGTTAAAAGTCTTGCTTGTGGTTGACTGAAGGTCCATGTTAATGGCCTGGTCCCCTGGGGATGCTACTGGAAGGTGGAGTCTTTAGAAGCCGGGGCTCAGTGGGAGGTCTTCAAGTCACTGGGGACCTGCCCTGAAGAGGGATTGGGGAGGCCACTATACCCCACCTTCACTACCACCTGGGATTTTCACCAGATGCCCCAAGCTATAGGTCCACCTGACCTTGGCCTGCCATCTCCAGAGCTAGGAACTAAAAAACGCTGCCCTCTTGTAAGGTAATAGCTTCAGATATTTGCTGGAGAGATGGAAAGATGGCTAGAACCACCATATGGTGTAGAACCACCCTGCCTCCATCTTAGGCTTAAAAGCCATCTTATAGTAAAGACAAAGTCGGTCTGTTCCTGTTTATAATTACACCTGTTTCTCAAGGATTGGGCTAGGCCCACCTGTGACCCTCACTGCCAATGGTCTGTACTGCCTGTTCCGGAATGGCAGTCATGTCTTTGCTTCAAACAGTTCTTTATAACCATTTCGCAACCCTGTCTTCACTTCAAAAGGTTATATGACTGCCTACGACTACCTTGTTATGACTGTGACTACGTTGTTATGACTGTGACCGCCTTGCTAGGCCCATTTTGCAGCCATGTCTTTGTTTCCGGAGGGACTAACTTGTTACACTTATTCTCTACTCCCGTAACTCCGACTACTTTGCCCACCAAATCCCCCATTTAGAAACCCACGAGCTGCAAAAGACTTGTTTTCCTCACATCCAAGGCTAACGTCCTGAACCTTGCCTTGGGGAGACAGCCCGTGTACAGGAGTAAAAAAGCTTGCTTTAATTACTGGCTTGCTTTAATTTGGCCGTGATGATTTGGGTCCCATCTTTGGATTAACACCAGAGGGTGTGAATCCACCTCACCATTCTGATCGCGGTACTGCGACTATGCCACCTGGCACAAGCCTACCTGGGGATTCCTGACGTGGAACTCCTTCTCCCCTTCCTTGATTCGGCGGAAGGGGATCCATTCCTCCTCCAGTGATTCAGTGGGCTGGCTCTCTTGTGGAGTCTGCTTGCAGAAGTAGGTGGTCGAAGCTGACTGGTCCCTGAAGCACACATGCAATCAGAAAGCAAGAAGACAACGGTGAGCTTATTTCTCCCCTTTATCCGTGCTCCCCCCCGACCATGATACATGGGCTCCCTGCTTGGCTGAAAGGCAAGGAGATGGGGGCATGCGTAGGGGAGCAGAGGGCTGGGGATAGACCTGGGTTTGAGCCCAGAGTCACTTTCAGCCAGCTACTGAACATCTTTTAAATGGACGTGATAACTGTTTTGTGTGGTTATTAGAAATCATATGCCGGGGTCAGGGATGTGGCTCAGGGACAGAATGCTTGCTCTGCGCGTGAGTCTGACGCCCCAGCACCGCAAACAGAACTACAGAAATAACACATTAACAGGGGCTAGCCTGTACCCTAGCTCACAGGCATCCACCTGACCGCAGTTCACTGAGGTCTGCTCACCTGTGCTCCGGGAGAGCAACCACGAAGCCCCGGGAGGCCAGCTCCATGCTGAAGGCTGAGTACAGCGCCCTGGAAAGTCACGGAGAGGAGAAGAGATCAAAACCACGGCCCAGCTTCACCCACACTCTGCTAGCGGTCACCTCAAAAGTCTGGCTAGGTGTCACGGGTGGTCCTGAGTACTTTCCCCAGACAGTGCAGCCCTCATCCCTGGGGCTCCGGGGTCTATCCCTGGAGGCAGGGTGTTTGCAAGTCAATCTTCAACCCGAGATGCCTTTCCACCCCACTGAGTCAGTCTACCCCAACCCCAGCTAGATTCTAACTACGCTAATGGATTTGTGTGGACACGTTCCTATGTGTTAACATGTATGTGCACGTGTGTGTCTGCATGTGAAGGCCTGGTGTTGTCTGGTGTCTTTTTCAATCACTTTCTACATTATTATTATTATTATTACCACCATTATTATTTTCAGTCAGGGTTTCTCATTAAACCTAGAATACATCGATTCTATGAGACTAGCTTGCCAGAGAGTTCCAAGGAGCCTCCTGCCTCATCCACTCCTGAACTGGGATTACAGGTGTGTGTGGCCATGGTCAGACTTTACACAGGTTTTGGGGATCAAACTCGTCAGTCTCATGGTTGTACAGCAAGTACTAAACCCACTGCATAGCCCAGGCTGGCCTGGAACTCACAAAGATCTGCCTGCCTCTGCCTCCTGAGTGCTAGGATTAAAAACACGTGTCACGGTATTTAGCATAAATACTTTTTAAAGCCACTTAAGGGGCCAGCTGGGGATGGCGCGTGCCTTTAACGCCTGCACTTGGAAGGCAGAGGCAGGAAGATCTTTGTGAGTTTGAAGCCAGCCTGGTCTACAGCGTGAGGCCTGGACAGCCAGGACTGTAGCACAGAGAAACCTGTCTCAAAAACAAACCACAAACAAACAAAACACCACACAAGGACTGGAAAGACGGTTCATCAGGTAGAGGCACTTGCCTCACCAGCTTAGAACCCTGAATTTGGTCCCCAGGCACACATAAGAGGAGAGACCTTACTCCACAGAGCTGTTTTTACCTTCCACGAATGAGTCCACAAGCACATGTGATGATAATAAATTTTAAACACACAGACAAATCAAAAGCAATTAAAAATTTTCAAGCAGTCATGTTTTTTAACATTAAAAGGGGGCATTGGGATGACTGCAGAGCTGGCTCAGCAGTTAAGAGCACTGACTGCTCTGCTGGAGGACCCAGGTTTGACTCCCAGCGCCCACATGGTGGCTCACAACCATCTGTAACTCCGGTTACAAAAGATCTGGAACCCTTTTCTGGCCTCCAAAGGCACTGCATGCATGTAGTATACTGATATACATGCAAGCAAAACACCTATATACATTAAAAAAAAAAAAAGATGGGCCGTAGATCAGTGGTAGCACACTCGCCTAGCATGCACAGGCTCTGGGTTCAATTCTCAGGAATGCAAAAAAATACAAAGAAAAAGGTATTATAGCCAGTTGATGTAGCATATAACTATAACCCCAGAACTTGGAAGGCAGAAGTAGGAATATCAGGAGTTCAAAGTCATCCTTAGTTATATAGTGAGTATAAAACTAGCTTGTGCTACATGAGTTGTTGTCAAAAAAGGAATGAAGGAAGGGAAGAAGAGAAGAAGGGAAGGAGAGAGGGAGGGAAGCAAGGAAGGAGGGAGGGAAGGGAGACAGGAAGGCAGGCCAAACATGCTAGTACACATGTGCTATCCTAGCACTTGAGACATGAAGGTGGGGTCAGGAGTTCAGGGCTAGCCTTGTCTATGCATCAAGGTCTTGTCTCAAAACAAGAAGAAACAGAGCTGAAGAGACGGCTCAGCTGTTAGAGCACTTGCTACTCCAACTGCCCATCACTCCAGTTCCAAAGGATCTGGTGCCCTCTTCTGGCCACGGTGGACACTTGCACACAAGTGCACATACACACATGCAGACACAACTAAAAAAATATTTTTAATAATTTTTTTAGTTTTTTTAAGATTTATTTATTTATTATGTGTACAACATTCCTTCCATGTCTGCCTGCATGCCAGAAGGGGGCACCAGATCTCATTATAGATAGCTGTGAGCCACCATGTGGTTGCTGGGAATTGAACTCAGGTCCTCTGGAAGAGCAGTCAGTGCTCTTAACCTCTGAGCCATCTCTCCAGCCCTTTAATCTATTTCTTAAGTAAAAGAGAGAGAAAGAGAGAGAGGCAGTGGTGGTGCATGCCGTTACTCCCAGCACTTGGGAGGCAGAGGTAGACAGATCTCTGTGAGTTCAAAGCTAGCCAGGTCTACAAAGTGAGTTCCAGGACAGCCAGGGCTACACAGAGAAACCATGTCTCAAAAATCTAAAAACAAAACAAAACAAAGAAAACAGAACAAAAAACAAACAAACAAGCAAACAAACAAACAAAAAGAAGCAGTCTAACATTACTGATCTATTTTATTTAAGCTATAATAGCCTATAATACTTTTACCTTATTTCACCTACTGTAATCTGTGTTACCCAATCTAATTTCCAAATAAAAACTTTTAATGAATGAAATGTTATTGTAGACTTTTACTCCCATGCAGTCTTTGTACTCTGGTGCATTTTTTTTTTTTTTTTTTTTTTTTTTTTTTTTTTTTTTTTTTTTTTGGTTTTTCGAGACAGGGTTTCTCTGTGGCTTTGGAGCCTGTCCTGGAACTAGCTCTTGTAGACCAGGCTGCTCTGGTGCATATTTTACACTGGAAGCATTTCGCGGCATTGACCCACCATCTTCTAAGCCTTAAAGACTCACACAGAGCTGACAGCTTATGGATCAAACAGCCCTAACAAATGAGAGGTAGTCAGCTGTATCACATAAGAGTATCCCAGAGATTTTCTTTCAAAAATAGAGTGCTCCTTTATATTGCCTGGGATGCAGACGTAGATTAGAACAAAAGTAGTCCCCATAGGGCATGAGATAACTTTATAATGGAAGCCATACATAGTAGAGCAATATTATAAAGTCTGGTTCTCAGATACATTCATGCAACTGTGACATCAGCCCTAAACGTCGGTCTCTGGTTCCCCTCAGCCACTTCTTTGTGTTTTGATGCAGGACTTTATGTAGCCCAGGGTGGTCTCAAACTCACTGTTTGGCAGAAGATGACCTTGAACTCCTGATCCTCCCGTTTCTAGCTTCTAAGTGGTGGGTTATCAGCAGATGCCCCTGTGCCTGCCCTTCTAGCTTGCTTTAACTGAGAGGGAGATAAAGACATTTTGTTTGTGGGTGGGTGTTGCTTTCTTCTTTTACAGCCTATGCCATGTTTACACTTGTGATGCTCTCAGCCTCTCAGGGGCCGTGAGTATAGGCATGTACAACGTGCCCGGGGAAGGAATAAATTTGATCATGCTTTAGACCCTCATATCTGGTGTGGTCTGTTAAACATACCTTCACAACTAAGGGAGAGCCGATTTCTAAGGTTTCCTTCCCATGTCTCCCAAGCTTCCAGAGAGGCAGTGAACTGGAAGAACAACTTCACATCCCTTCCCGGTGTGTACTGTGTGATGTAGACAAGTTGCTGCTCGCTGCTCAGTGTCCAGGCATGCCTATCTGCCTACTTCAGAGGGCGGTGTGGGGACCACGGGGAGCAGTGGCCTTCTGGAAGCCAGCTAGGTGACATTTAGAGGCACAGGCTCCTCCCTGGGAGCTCGGGAACAGTGGCCTTCTGGAAGCCAGCTAGGTGACATTTACAGGCACGGGCTCCTCCCTGGGAGCACGGGAACAGTGGCATTCTGGAAGCCAGCTAGGCGGTATTTACAGCTCAGGCTCCTCCCTGGGATGGGAAGCTACCCGTCCGTGAACAAGGGAAGAATTTCAAGGTGAATTAACCACAGAAACTAAAAGGAAAATGTTCTTTGACCCCCTCCCTCTTCCTCTTGGAATTTCACTCGTGGTTAATGAAGGACGTCTGTACTGGCTCACTCTGGTCTACTGAGGGTTGGACTGTCCCTAGCTTCCTAGTCAAAGGGTCACCTCCAGATCACGTGCTCAGTGCTCTCTCCAGCGTAGCTATGGGTAGGGAGTGCCGTTTCCTAGTTTCTTCTCTCTGATAGGCCAACACACACACATCCACACGTACAAACTCACACACATGCACACGTATGCATGCGCGTGTGCACACACGCACACACGCACACACCCGGCTCTGAAGGCTGAGTGTGACTCTTATATGCACAAGCAGGCTCGCTATCAGTTTACTACAAAAGAAACCAGCATAGAAAACCACACGCTTGCCTCCCCAGCCTTATCGTCACACCTAATCGCCACTGGGGCCTTCAGCTAGTTGCTCTGTCTGTGCGCCACTTGCTGTCATTGCTAATTGGCCAGTTACATTTGTACACCAGCTCCTCTAGTGTGAGTGGCTTTCTGAACGTGTTTATGTCTGGATTTCCCACCTTCCTTTTGTGCCAACGGGGCACCACCCAAGAGGTACTTAAGAGAGGTTGGTGAATGAATGGGAATCCATCAGAACAGCCTTGCGTTCCTTTAAGAATGAATATTTACTGGGAAACTATGACTTCCAGACACGGTCATACGTATGGGGGCACAGAAAACAGGCATGGTGTCTGCTTTCACAGAGGCTACTCTAGCAGGGAGGACACAATCACACAAGTGACAGATGCACTGTGGGGCCATCTCAGCAGCCAAGAGGGAGCACAGCTCTTGCAGATGACCCAAATTCCCAGCACCCACCTCGGGAGGCTCAAAACTACCTCTAACTCCAGCTCCAGGGATCTGATGCTCTACAGTTTTCCTCAGGTACCTATGTTCAGGTATACACATACACACACAAACACACACGCACGACCACATGCGCACACAAACACACACACACGAGCACACACACGCACAACACATGGACGCACACGTAATTAAAACTAGAACAAATCCTTTTTCAAATACGCTGCAATTGTGTTTAGTACTAAGAAGAACAAAGAGTGCTTGGAAACTCAGCCTCATAGGAGAGCCAGGATGAACACACTCAGAAAGGGACACACAAACCAGGTGTGCAATGTGTACTTCCAGTCTCAATACTTGAAAATGTAAAAACAGAATTAAGTTTCTAAAAAGCTATTAAAATGCTTCATCTAGGGCCTGGAGAGATGGCTCAGTGGTTAAGATCACTGGCTGCTTTTCCAGAGGACCCAGGTTTGATTCCCAGCGCCCACATGGTGACTCACAGCCATCCGTAACTACAGTCCCAGGGATCTGACACTCTCAGAGAGAGAGAGAGAGAGAGAGAGGAGGGGAGGGGAGGGGAGGGGAGGGGAGGGGAGGGGAGGGGAGGGGAGGGGAGGGGAGGGGAGGAGAGGAGAAGGTTTCATTTAGAAGAACACTGATGTACTCAACCAATGTTTACTGAGCCTCAATCTGCCAGGCATTCTTCAAGATACTAGCAAGGTCGGATCGGGCTTCTTTTGGTGTAAGACAGGGCATCACCACACAATGCCCACTGAACTCAGGACCCTGCAGCTTCTGCCTTCCAAACTGACCAATGTGAGCCACTACACTCCGCCATCTTGAAAACAGATCTCCTTGCCTGTAGTGTGGACAAGAGCTGGAGGGTTGGCAGCGTCTGAGATGTGTGGCATTCTGGGATATAAAGCCGGATGTATATATTCACAGATGAACCGACAGAGAGTGCACTAACACACCTAAGGGAGAGCAAGCAGACTGCACCCCATGGTGTGGACAGAAAGAGCCCTGAGAGCCCAGTGTCTGGGAGAGAACTGGAGGGCTATGCACCTAGCAGGAACCAGTCCAATAAAAATCTCATAAACCACCACGTGGGAGCCACGGATCCAGTTGGCAGATGTTGAAACCCAGGCGCAGAGAGTATCAGAACTTTCCCCAGCCCTTGTGGTGTACAACTGCCATGGGTAGGGTTTTCAGGTTAGGTCGCACAGGTTAGCATGTCCCCAGATGACCGGAAATTAACTGAAAATCAATGGCATATGAACCCAGGGTGTTTCTGGAACTGCTTACACAAGCTGCATCTGGAAATTTCTCTGCCACCTTGGGTTCTGCACGCACATGTACCATGCACTACGCCATGCCATCATGCTTGGCTATGTCAAAAAGACTACCGGAAACACCTGGGCACAGGTTTGATACTACCGCGTGCCACAAATTGCAGTGTTTTTATCGTATAGACAAAGATCTCTGCTCTTCTGGGCTTAATCACAAAAAACAAAGAACTTTCGTGTTTCCACTATCATTCCTCCATGTGTCGGTATCAAGCTAGCCTAGTTTTGGATTGGACTGGATTAGAATGTTGGATTTTTAAAGACTGGCACCTGGGTTGGCTGGAGAGATGTCTCAGTGGATAGGGAGCACTGGCTGCTCTTCCAGAGAACCCGAGTTTGATTCCCAGCGCCCCACATCAGGTGGTTCGCAACTCTCCGTAACTTCAGACCCAGAGGACCTGACACTTTTGGCCTCTGTGAATACCTGCACTCACACGCACATAGCCACATGTACACACCCACACATGGACATGCGATCTACACACATAATTAAAAAGAATAAAAATAAATCTTGAAGAAAAAGGACTGGTGTCTGGGATGCTAATTTGAGTTTCAAAAAAAAAAGAAGTGTTAAATGAATCTTGGCTTGGGATTAAGATGAAATTTCCAATTTCTGAAATGGTCTCAAGCATAGTTCTGTCATTTTGTACTATGTATTTATGTAAGCCACATTCTCAGCATTGATGATCATAAAATCAAAACTCAATCATGAAAAACCCTGAAGACACTCTAGGACTTCTGGTATCAAATATTTACCCTAGAGTCAATCCCTTATGCAAAAACAAACAAGTACATCCAGCTCATTAGAGGCAAATTTGCTTTTGCTTTTAATGAGTGGTAAAATGATATGCGTACCAAATCATTATTTTAAAATCAATTTCTTTTTTTGGGGGGGGGGTTAAGACAGGTTTCTCTGCATAGTCCTGGCTGTCCTGGAACTCACTCTGTAGCCCTAGTTGTCCTGGGACTAGCTCTGTAGATGAGGCTGGCCTCGAACTCACAGTGATCTGCCTGCCTCTGCCTCCCGAATGCTGGGATTAAAGGTATGTGTCACCACCACACGGTTCCTTTATGATTTCTTACCAGCAAATGTTTGACCTGTATTCGTAGTTTACACACTTTGACAGTGGGCAGTTATGTAACGGGCAGATGGGCAGTAAGGTGGCAGGCAGGTGAGACATCTGTTACTTGACCCTCTGAGACTGCATTAAGACACGGCAACTCTCACAGGGCAAGGGCTATGGTAAGGTCCAGGGACAAAGCTCTTACCTGAAGCCTCCTAGGCCATGGGACAAGATGATCAAGGGGTATCCAGATTCCTTTGTCTTAAAGGGGCCATTCCAGCTAACAGGCAAGCGACAAGATCCTGGCAGAGACACAGGCTGTAGCATCTCTGGCTGCCCGGAACTACAATCCCAAGGGCAGCCTGAGTACAGGCAGGGTGGGCATTTGTGGTCCTCCCCTCTCCAGAACCACCAGGAAAAAAAAATCCACAGAGGCAGTACTGAAGAAATCTGGGGCAGATGTGTGAGATGCCCAGATCATGGGGACACCTGGGGTGGGGACTTGGGATGAAGGAGACAGAACGGCCCAGAGGGCATGTTGCAGGGGTAACGATGCTCCCTGGGGACCAAGACTGTCTGCTATAGCTGTTGGGGTGGCAGTGGAGCAAATGGCTAGTGGGACGTGGGTGAGTGGTAGGGTACCAACCTAACATGTATGAAGCCCCGGGTTCATACATGTTCATACATGTTCATACATGGTTTCAGTACTGGATCAAACCCAGTACTGAAATAAAAGGGGGGGGGCTGTGATCTATAGAGCAGGTAGGAATGCGTACTAGATTTAGGAATCGCAGCCACGCCCCCATCTGACGCTCCAAAGCTACACTAGAGGCTCTTCCCATACCTGGCCCCACAGCTCTACAAAGCCTGGCGGGTGAGCAGGGTAAGGGACTTGCCTAAGGCCCCTGCCAGTACATTACAAAGCCTGGATTGGAAGTGATGACCCAAATTCTCACACATTGAATTCTCTCCATACCAAGGGCTGGATTGTACAAGCTTAAAATTACTGTGTCTGCCTAGGCTTCTCCAGGGGACAGAAACAGGCCACTGGGAAGACCCCTCGGCCAGGCGGCCTTACCGATGCCCAGGTTGAACAGAGACCCCACCCAGCGCTTGTTATACTGCAGGTAGTCAGCCAGGCCCAAGCAGTACTCATAGCGGGGAATCCACAGTGGCTGCTCGTACTTCTCTGATGCTTGGCAGGGGTAGAAGAGTCGGAAGAAGCTCCCCTGGGGAAAAGAAGAGAGCAGCTACTGGGCCCAGAAGCCTAGACACTGGGAGTCAGCAGGAGCCAGCACCAGCCAGGCTGGACAGCAACGCAGAGACTCAAAGGCTTCCTCAAACCCAGAGACGATTTGTTGTGAGCATAAAGAACACATAGCTTATGTTCTTCCAGTCGTCAAGCTGCATTTTTAAACACACCCTGGAACGGCACCACATCAAAACATGACGCGTTCGTGGGCCCAGGCTTGGTGCCAACGGCGGAACTGGATTTGCTCTTCGGTTGAACAGGGTGGCACAGTGGGTCACCCAGGCCATTCTCCCAGGCTATCTCTCAGGAGGCAGCAGGATGCTTGGTCAGAAGGGAGCAGGAGAGAAGTTACCAGGAAGTGGGTGTCTCTCACAGGCCAGAGGAGTGTCCACCCATCAGGAACAAAAACCTAAGAACCTGCTGGGCCCTGGTGACACATGCCTGGAGTCCCAGAGATGGGAGGACCAGGGGCTTATTTAGGGCCATCTTTGGCTACATTTCCAGTTGGAGGCCAGCCTGAACTACAAGAGAAACCTGTCTCAAAAAATGTTTAAAAAGGAGGAGGAGGAGAAAACAAAGAGAAAGAAAAGCCTAGAAACTGGCAAGAGGTTCAGAAGGTGGGAAACAGATGGAAGCCCACCCAAGGCACAGAGTCAGGCCAGTGGGCAGGACCCCTGTGCTCCCACCCCTCCTCCTACATCAGGATGATGTCAGCGCTGCCTCTGAAGCCAGCAGCACCTCCTCCTCGCAGGAGAAAGAACTGAGTTTCCCCATCAACTGGGGAGGTTCTAATATTTTGAAAGAAGAATTTGTTTTTTGTTTGTTTGTTTGTTTTAGGTTTTTTGAGACAGGGTTTCTCTAGAGCCTGTCCTGGAATTAGAGCCTGTCCTGGCCATGCTGGCCTTGAACTCACAGAGATCTGCCTGCCTCTGCCTCCCGAGCGCTGGGATTAAAGGCGTGCGCCACCACTGCCCAGCTGAAGAAGAATTTTTTCAAAGGCAGGAAGACTGGAAAACAGGCCAAAGGGCTGATACCCAAGCCCAGCCCACCTGTACCTCAGGTCCCCAGAACTGCGTGTTTGGCCCTACAGTGGTGAAGACCCCACATAGGTAAGAAGTCGTGGGATAGTGCAGGGACGGAGCTTGGGACACCTACCTCAGGACTCTGACCCTCCATCACATCTGTGCAGCCAACATGGTGGGGTCCCGAGATGGTTGGGAAGCACACAGACTGTCCGGTCCCCATCTCATCACCAGCGGGATTAAAGCCTGGGTGTCCTGAACTTGCTGCCTGAAGAACAGAACACAGAATAGCCTCTTGTTGGTCTTTTCTTTGCTGTTGCTTCTCTAGGTCATGTGCCAACCCTATCTACTTCCTGACACCCTTATCACCCCAACTTTCCCGGCAGCCACTCAATGCATCATTTACGCTCACTGTTTGCCAACATTTTTTTTTTTGCCTGCTGTTTTTGTGATGGTGTGCACACGTGTGAGCAAGTGTTCCACTCCCAGCCCTGCAGACTGCATTCTTCGTTTTCTTCTGGTGGGGTGAGGAGACAGTAGCCATGAGCTAATCCTCAGTTCCTTCAAAACCTACAAACACAGGGGCTGGGGGCATGGTTCAGTTGGTAGAGTGCTTGCCCAGCCTTCAAGAAGGTCTGGTTTCAATGCCTATCACTACATAACACAGTTGTGGTAATAAACACCTGTAACCCCATCACTGGGGAGGTGGTGGCTGGAGGATTAAGTCAGGGGCATCACTGAGCCACATCGTGAGTTCAAGGGCAGCCTGGGATGCATGAGCCCCTGCCTCAGGACTAGCACATGCTGACACTACACCTACCATGTGTTCACCCAGCAGTAACTGCTGTAGTGATCACGCCCAGACAACATTGTCCTTTTAAGGCTAAAAGCACCCACTGAGACCTAGTGCCTCCTGCTGCTTCCTCTGCTAGCACTGTACTGTGCCCCTTACAGACACTGCTTCATCTAACCTTCTCAGCACCTCTCTGAGAAAGGAGGTATCAGGACCAAACTTACAGACGAGTAAACCAGGGCAGAGAGTGTTACCCCAGCGTGAGCGGGGGTGGGCTTAACCCAAAACTCACCCCGTTTAAAGCAATAAAGTTTAGATTCCTATCCATGATAGCCCAAACCAACTGCACAGGCAGGGTCCTTAGCCCACGTGATTTGTTTTGACATTATTCCGATTCCTCTTCTGGGAGGATCAGTGTGCAAGTCAGAGCAAGCCTGGGCAAGAAGAGACTTAGAGGTGGCTGCCGCTAAGGCTCCCATCAATCTCCTCTGGCCTCCACCTCTGTACACACGCTTGCATCACTGAGCAAGCCAAGGTCCTTAGAGACTCAGTGAGCTGCTCAAGGTCCCAGCATAACCGTCACCACACACAGACCACCTGACTGCCAATTATCTGGTCCAGAAGGAAACCCCAGAGAGCCCCCAGAGAGTCTCTTGTGAACTGATGTTGGAAGGAGATGGTTTTTCCTTTCTATTATCCATTTTCCCCTTTCAGTTTTCCGATGCACACTTGAAGACCCGCACTATCACAAAGAGGAGAGGAGCTAAGCTCTGCGGCAGACAGGGACTGGTGCAGCTGGAGAGAAGGAGGAGTCTCCAAAGGTTCCCTCTTTGCGGCTGCAGGACACATGTGGATCACATGACAGCGGAGTAGCTGCAGATCCTGTCATAAAGGAGAGGGAGAGACTGCGTGTGTCCCGAGCGTGGGAGCAGAGAGCAGGGGGAGGCAGGAAAGACACGAAAGTGTTAGCCAAAGACCTGTGAGACACGGGACAGCCAGTGCTGGCTGCAAGGAGACCAAGGGCTGTGTGTACATGTTCCCATGCACCTGTGTCATGCACGCTGCAGGCATGCGGAGGCCAAAGGCCAACCTCGCTTGCGGGTCTCCTGCGCTTCCCTTCCCACCCTTTGAGGCAGGGTCTCTCTTGAGCTAGACCTTGGCACAGAGGCGTCCCGGGTCTGCCTGGCTGCCTGTCATTTCAGCAACACTGGGGTTATAGTGAATCATCAAGTCTGGTTTGTTTTTCATTTCTAAAATTACCTTTATTTACTTAACGTGTGGAAATACATGTGCGGCAGCACGCTTGTGGGTGCCGGAGGACAACTGGAGGGGTTGTTTCTCTCCCATTTTGAGGGTCCCAGAGATCAAAGTCAGTCATGTTTAGCAGCAAGTGTCTCCCCACCTCACTGGCCTCTGGCTGCTGCTTCTTTAATGGCAGGGTCTCTCTACGTAGTCCAGACTGTCCTGGAACCTGCTGTGTACACAGGCTAACCTCGAAGTCAGAGACCCACCTGCCTCTGTCTGAGTGCAGGTGTTACAGCCATGTGCCACCACAGCCCTTTTTTTTTTTAATGTGAGCCCTAAAGATCTGAACTCAGGTCCTCCCATCTGTGAGACAAGCGCCTTAGCAACTAAGCTAAGTGAAAGACCCAAGCCTGCCAGCTCCTCTGCCATCTAGCTTGGGCACCTTAACCTAATCTTTCTAAACTTCATTCTGTATCTGCATAAGGGGATTTGGCTCAGTCTTGTGGTTGCTATGGAGATAAATGAAACCACACAATTAAAGTACCTTGCACAGTACCTGGCAGGAGCAAGTATCTAGCTACATTCATCGATGGCAAGAAGAGCAGAATCAATGGCATTTGGCAGCTGTGTAGATATGGGAGCCAGCGGAGAAGGGGATGCAAAGGTGAGGCGGGGTCAGGGTTTGGTCTCAGCTGAGATCAGTCCTAGGGTGAGGCATCAGGAAAGTATGTTTGAAAAGAGTCACGAAGGTGGGGGTGTAGAGAGCTCTGGTGACGCTGGCAGGCTTCTGAGAGGGCCCAGCAGCTAAATTCTGCTTGGAAATAAAAATCAAAACCAAAGACGACAACTGACCAGGCTGGGGCTAAACGGAAATCAGGTGAGTTCCCCAAACTCGTGTCGACTGATGCTCAAGGACAAGACGGGGGATAAAGGCCAATCTCACTTGCAGACTGCAACGAAGAGACATCCAGCCTTATTCCTCATAAACGGCACGGGAGTCAGTCAGGGATGTCCATTGCTCATCTCGGCTCCACAATTCATGGCAGTGCCTAACTGGGGCCTCTCCCTCAACCAGGCCCAGGGAGACCTCCTAGCCTGCTGAGACAAGTTGCTAAATCTGGCCTTCCCTCCTCTCAGGTCTGAGCACAGCCCCTCCTCCCCCAGACTCCCCACACAGGCTGCGAGGTGCAGTGTCTAGCCTGGCAGCCTCAGTGACTTGCTTCCCTCCCATGACGTCCGTGTGAAATCCATGTCAGAGGTTTATGAACTTACTACCCAAGCTCGCTGCAATTCTTAACTGTATTTCCTCCATTTTCAGGAGAAAAAAAAAAGCACTCTACAAGCTATGCTCCCAACTCCAAGTTAATGTTTTCAAATCCCAGGTGTTTCCAGTCAGCAGGATTTGAAGATCTCTGAGAGAGGGTCTGTCATTCAGACACGCATGGTCACACACACACAACAAACCCTGAGTGTACCCTGTGGACTTTACCACCATCTCACTGCACAAATCGCCATGACCACCCAGAAACACATGGGTTAATGTAGGCAAGATGGCTCGGCAAGCAAAGGAGCCTGCCTCCCAGCCCGATGGTCTGTGTTCAGTTCCCAGAATATACATCGTGAAAGGAGAGATGAACCTCTGGCCCCGCACATTCGCCACAGTCCACGGGTGCCCAGTCACACACGAATAATTAACTGTTAAAAATTACTTTCTCCAATAATTGCTATTTAATTTTTAACACACATATGCCTTTCCCCTTCGTAGAAACTCCACAGTGCAAAGACCAAACTTTAGCAGGTGATGGTGGTGCACACCCTTAATCCCAGCACTCAGGAGGCAGAGGCAGGTGGATCTCTGAGTTCGAGGCCAGCCTGGCCTACAGAGCAAGTTCCAGGACAGTCACAGCTACATAAAAAAAAAAAAAAAAAAAACCCTGTCTCAAAAAACAAACAAACAAAAAAAGTCATGCTTTCTCCCTGTAGGACAAGTGCTTTTCCCAGGCAGCAAGAACTCGCTCTGTCATCTTTAGGCTTCAAAATCTTCCAATTCTTCTCCTCGGTTGTTCTGAGGCAGGGTCTTTCTGGGTAGCCCAAGTTGGCCCCAAATTCACGATTTCCCTGTTCACCCCTCAAGTGCTAGGATAATCAGCGGGTACCACTATATTCAGCTCAGTTAGTTTTTAATCTGTCATGTTTATCAAAAGAATAAAGTTCTTATGCTATAGAAGGAAAAGTTTTGGTGACTTTGAATTCCATCTCTGTTACTTACCAGCTGGTTGAGAGCTATCTATCTATATGTGTGTGTATACATATACATATTTACTTATTTATTTAAATATATTATATATACAACATTTATTTATCTATTGGAGGGGGTGCCATGGCAAGCCATGTGGAGATCAGAGGACAACCTGCAGGAGTTGGTTCTTTCCTTCCACGATGTGGGTTCCTGGGATAGAACTCGGGTCATCAGGCGTGACTGTGTCTTTACCCACTGAAAAACCCAGCCAGCCACATCTGTGAAATCTTCAACCGATGCCTTAACTCTAACCCTGTTATCTACAGCTACTCACAAGGTCAAAGATTAACGTGTGCAAAGTGCCTGGCATACTGAAGACACACGGAAGACACTATCGCTTCGTGAGGCAGCTCTATCTAGTCTAACTATATGACGGCTCCAAGGAAAATAGGGACACGTCACACGCGATGCTTCAAGAAGGAAACTGATACAGCCTAAGACCTGGTACACTGTAATTACTCATAAGACATTAGCAAATAACTAGCAAGGCTGTGGTTTTCTTTCAAAACACCCAGCTGAGACCTTCCATTTTTCCTGGCATAGGTTCCTTTGGCAAAATGAATCCTTCTCTCCCAGGTTTTCCATGCCTGAGACACACCCACCACTAAAGAGGCCCAGAAGAGCCCAAAGGGAAGGGATGGGGCTTTCATTGCAGCGCTGACCTGCTGGAGTCCTGCTTCCAGCGAGCAGCTCTGTCCCTCTGCCAGCCCTGTGGACTTTTGATCACCAGCTATTCCAAGAATAAGCACCCCTCTTGGGCTTCCTTTCAGACAAAGCTCTCTAGGGGTCATGAGCTCGGGGCCCGTCTGATCTTTGGTCTCTGGAGGAAGTGAAGAAATAACCCGGTCATAGATGAAGACATCAAGACCTCAAGGGACAGGATTGAGCAACGAGGCGGCAAAACCAGAATGGTTTTGCCTGATAATGTTCTAGGGCACCAACAAACGGCACAAAGAGAACCTCTGTTGCTTGTGGAGGCCGTACAGTTTACAAAGCACTTTCACACACTGGAAAACAGAAGACGGAAATGAGTCCCAGAGAGCCAGTGCGATTCGCCCAAGGTCGCGGCAGGTGAGAGAGTTCCCTGCTGCACTTCAAGTTCACAACATCGGGAGGAAGAATTTGGCAGTCTTCTTCCACCCGCAAGACAAACAGGACAAAGAGGAGTGGAGAGCAGCGTGGAGGACACAAAGCAGCCGGCGCTCAGGGACGTGAGGGTCAAGGTGGGAATCGCGGGGTGTGGGAGTGGCAGTCCGCGGTGACCCTAGGAGGGCTTAGGTGCGGGGTGGATTCTGACGGGACTTGTCTGAATAGGAAACAATGGAGAGGAAAGATTAGCGGGCAGGTTCTGAGACTGAGAGACAAGAAGGCCCCACGCTGAATATGAAAAGGTCTTTGGATAGCTCAGTAGAAAATTGGAGCTTTCGTCAATCAAACTTACCCAGTCAAGCTGGTCACTCTGAAGCAATCTTAGAAGGATTGCTCGACGGAAACCCGACACCGCCCTGGAGCCCGTGGCCCTCTGGGAGTAGTAGTTACATTCATTCAACATGTGAGCTTAAACCTATGTTCTGCCCCTAAGTGTTAAACTACAAGTCCCGAGGCGCACGCGGTAGACTGCCTTGCCATCCCAGGACTACAATTCCCAGAGTTCCTGACTACACCCTGGAATGCGTGAAACCTGCCAAGGCCAGGGATACGGTGAGATTGCTCCCCCTGGTGGTCTGCGGAGCAGCAGCCGAGGTGACACGGCTCTAGCGGAGGGTTTTAGTACTGGAAAGTAACCCTCCGCCTCACTGGCCCTCACATAGTTCCCAGGCGTGCCAGGAAATACACCTGGCTTCACTTTGTTCTCAGGAAGATGTGGAGACGGAAATTTGTTCCTGTAGACAGGTTGTTTCCTGTGAAAATATGAGACTGATTGTTTAAGTTTAGGGTACGTCTCTGGCTGTCAAGCACCCCTGTTGATACCTGAGATTTTCCATTGTTCTCAGAGGACCCACTTAGCCGAGCATAGGGAGGAACCCGAGAGATCTGGGGGTCCACATCTCAACCCTCCTTCCTCTATTCACCCCCATTTGCGTGCCCCGTGCTGGGTTTTTGGAGACATATGGATGAACAAGATACTGTCCCAAGGATCAACAGAATTTACCATCTAGAGAAGGGTGGGAGAATCAGAGGGAGTGTGGGAGCCTTGAAAAACACCCACCCAAGCTAGAAGAAAGGGAACTGAGTCTCAAGATGCTTAAAGGAAGAGGAGAAAAGGAAGGACTTAGTGCAGGAGTGTGAAGATTTCAGATGAGATGTAACTGAGTTCAATCTTACAGAGTCACAGGCCGTGAGGGCTGGAATGGGAAGTCCAATAAATGAGAACAAAAACTGGATCATCCGTGAAGCTCAACCACAGGGTACATATCAGTAGCCCCAGTGTTCAGGACACAGACCAACCAGGCCTAGATCGTATAGTGAGACTGTCAAAGTCCCACCATCGCGATACATACCCAACAGCTCTCTACAACCTACTGAACGAGGCCCCAGTTTCTTATCCTGGCATTTAAGTGGCCAAAAGTGTAGGATTTCCTTCAAGGCAGCTACATGCTGACCTTTCCCCTGAGCCTAAGCCAGGTTGAAGGAGATCTGATCGGGAACATATACAAAGCTGCTCTCTGTCTAGTAAGAAAGAAGGCAAACATCAACAGATTGGTAACTTACCCACTAGGTACTTTCTGATGAGCGATGTAACAGAATAGTGTGGCTAAGAATACAGACCCTGCTCTGGGCTTCCCGAATAAGCTGAGATCTGCTGTTCTTCATTTTGGTGTCCATGGTGTTGTCGGCCCAAATCATTCACACCAGATTTCACTGGTATTTGGATGAACAACTTTGGATTCTCTATTCCTCCTCCCTGCTGAATTAGGACACTACTTTCTAAAATCAAGATGAAATTCGTATGTAATAAACATCATTAATTTTCTTTTGTTTTTTGAGAGGATGTAGCCCAGGCTAGCTTCAAACATACCTTCCTCTTCCCTCTGTCTTTCAAGGGTTGGGATCACTGGTACGTGACACCATGCCCAGCCTAAACACTCTTTTTTAAAATATTTTTGAAAGATTTACTTTTATCTTCGTGGGTGTTTTCAGTACATGTATGTATGTGAACTACATGTATGCACATGAACTGCATATATATGCCCATGGAAGTCAGAAGAGAGTATTAGATCCTCTGGAGCTGGAACTAAAGACGGTTGTGAGCTTCCAGGTTGGTGCTGGAAGTAGAGCCTAGGTCCTCTGGAAAAACAGTGTATTTAATCACTGAGCCATCTCTCCTGTCCACTAAACGTCTAATCTTAAATGTACATTTCAAAACTGTATGTGAGTGTGTGTGTGTGTGTGTGTGTGTGTGTGTACAGTGCATAATTGTGAATGTGTGTGCATGTGTATGGACACCAGGGCAGAATGTTGGATGTGTTTCTCTGTTACTCCCCACCTAATTGCCTTAGACAAGGTCTCTAACTCACTAGAAGCTCGCTCTTTGGGCTAGGCTGACCTGCCAGTGAAAGCCTTGAATTCATCCATCCGTCTCTGTCCACCTATGTTGGGGTTTTAGGAACACGCAACCATGCCCAGCTTTTTACATGGGTGCCGGGGAGTCGGATGCAGGTTCATTTCCCTGGTTCCCCCAATTTTTAAAAAGGGTTATTTTATTTTATGTGCACAGGGTGTTTGGGCTGTAGGTATGTAAAGTGCACCACGTGTGCCTTGTACTTACAGTGTCCAGAAGAGGGCGTCAGATCCCCTGAAACTGGAGTTACAGGCCTTTGTGATCCGTTCTGTAGGCTCTGGGAGCCCAACCTGGGGCAGCTGAGGGCTCTGAACCGCGGAGTCGTCTTCACGGTGCAGCGCCCCACCCTGCCCCCAACCAGCGTTGTTTGTAGAACAGTTCCAATACCTGGAAAGATTGCCTCTGCAACTTAAAGCCAATCCCCTCCTGACCACCAGAGAGAACTTTCCTCCTCTCTGTTGTCCTCCCTCCCACCATCGTCCCAGGGTTTGGGGCAAGCAACATGGTAAATGTTGACAATGCTGTTTTGTGCTCCTCGAACGACACCTGCCAACTCTAATCCAGGGCCACAGGGACACACCTGCCAGTACGCCAGCTGCGTTTATTCTCTTAGCAGTAAAGGGCAAAGAAGGTGACAGGGGCACACAGGACCAATCAGTAAGAGGGTGGTGGCAAAGAACTCCTCACCAAATTTGGGCTTCTGTTAGGCTTTTTTTCTGGGCAAGGACTCAAAGAAACAGGACTTCACTTTGAGGTGGAGGCTTCCAAGAAATGTCGGGGATGGAGAGCTGGCTCAGTAGGTAAAGGCCATTGCCACCAAGCCTGATAATCTGGGTTCATTCTCAGGGGCTGCTTGATGAAAGGAGATAACGAAAAAACATGTGCGCGTACATGAGCACACACACATGCACACGCACATGCGCGTGTGCACACACATGTAAATAAATAATTGTACTTTCAAAATTTAGAGAAGTAGCAATAAACTGAGGAAAAGCCGTCATGTGGATGCTGGGTGCCCAGGTTTTCTGGAGGAGCAGCCAGGGGTTTTAACCAACTAGCCATCTCGCCAGCCCCCACCCATACATCCTTGACCAAAGAACGCTCTTCTGTGGGGATGTATTCCTTTCCTCGGAGCTTGCAGCACAGGGAGGGACACACAAGGAGCGGTGATGGAGGAAGGCAGCACCGGCTAGATTGGACTAACCGACCTCGGAGACCACGGGAGTAATTGTTGCCATGGCCACCTGGCCCTCACATTCAAGAATCCCAGCGGGGGAGGGGGCGATGGTGGTGAACTCCTTTAATCCTAGCACAGGGAAAGCAGAGACCTTGATCTCTACACGTTCAAGGGCAGCCTGGTCTACACAGTGACTTCCAAAGCTACAGAGAAACCTGTCTCGGAAAGCCAAGGAAAAAAGTCAGTATCCCAACCGGGTCAACCGTACCTATCAGTCAGTGGCTTAGCATGTGTCCCTTCTGTCCTTAGGAACTCTTACTGTTTCTTTCCCCCATTTAATCCTCCGGTGGAATGAGCCTTTCCATTTCCAGAAGAGTACACACCTCCCCATTTTTCAAACAGGGAAACACAGGCATGAAAAGGTAACAACAGGCGCTGTGGGTGCCCACCTTATGTCCTCCCTCTTTCCCCTGAGTCCCCTTCCTGCCATGGTCATTTCCAGCCTGCCAAGAGCTGAGCCCCTTCGCTCAGGATCTGGCTTCTGTCCAGTCGCTTCCCTGCCTGTGGCAAGTGCATCATGGAGCAAAGGGGCTCATCCAGTAGCAGAGAGAGGGCAGAAACTACAGAAGGGGCAGGGGAGAAGGGACATCCCCCTAAGGCACGCCCAGTAACTTACTTGCTCCTACCAGGCCCTGCCTCCTAATAGCCTCCTACTAGCCTGAACTCATTGGTGGATTAACTCAGCGGTAAAGCCAGCACCTTAAAGAGCAGAAGTCGCTTCCCAACAGTGCCTTCAGCTGGGGATGTGGCTCAATGCGTAGAGTGAGGCCTAGCATGCACAAATCCCTGGGTTCTATTCCTAGCGCCAGTAGAAAACTGAGTGTAGTAGCCAGGTGGTAGTGGCACACACCTTTAATCCCAGCACTTAGGAGGCAGAGGCAGGCAGATCTCTGTGAGTTTGAAGCCAGCCTAGTCTACAAAGCAAGTTCCAGGACAGCCAGGGCTGTTACACAGAGAAACCTTGTCTTGAAAAACAAAAACAAAAAAATTGAGTGTGTTGTATTAGGGAGCGGGGCCCCTTGTTTGTCCTGGTCGCCCCGCTAGCTTACACCTGAAATAATCACATAGAAATTGTATTAATTAAATTACCTCCTGGCCCATTAGCTCTAGCCTCTTATTGGCTAACTCTCACATCTTGATTAACCCATTTCTATTAATGTGTATCACCACGTGACTGTGGCTAACTGGCAAGATTGTAACCTACGTCTGTCTCAGGCCGGAGATTCACGGCATCTGCCTAACTCTGCGCTTCTTCCCAGCAGCCAGTGCTGTCTTCCCTGCCTACCAAAGTTTTTGCCCTATCAAAAGGCCAAGGCAGTCTCTTTACTTAACCAATGAAAGCAACACAAATACAGAAAGACCACCTACACCATGAGTGTGGTAGCATATGCCCATAATCCCAGGTACAGACAGAGAGATCAGAAATTCGAGTTATCCTCGGCTACAGAATGAGTTTGAGGTTAGCCTGGGATATACAAGACCCTATCTTTTAAGAGAAAATCGCAATTGTGCCACCAGCCAGGGACTAAGGCTTTGTTCGACATAGTCTGTTTTAGGTGGAGGGGACAAGTACATCTCATCCAAACCATAATGTCCATCTTTACTGCATCCCTGTGTCCTCAACCGTCCATCCTCAGGAAGCCACCATGTCTGTGCCCAGTGCTTGGCATGATAGAGTCAGAAGGTCTGTCACACCACCTCCGGTTTGAAGGCAGGAAGCAGCAGAGCCAGGATCGAAACTCCCATCTACCTCAACCGGACATTTCGACTCTGGGATACAGAAAGTACTGGAAGTGGAATCTTCAGGGTACCCATATTCTTCCTCTCTCAGGCCTGAACTCCAAGCTTGGATGGGCTTTCCTGATCACCAGAGCCCTGGCTGGGAGTAGCAGGGACCACAGAGCCCTGGAGAAGAGCAATCAGAGGCCTTCTCTACAAGGCAGAGAGAAGCTGGGCAGGCAGGGCATCCTGCACTTTGCTTCCTGACTTCTTCCAGGCCTTTGAGAGTTTACTTGGCCTCAGCAACATCCTGCTTCCCAGAATCTCTCACCAGAATTGGCTGATGAGGACAGAGCCAGTTCAGAGATGCCAGAGGCCAAGGCAGGGCCCAGTTCCCACTCCTGGCTTCTCTTTCTGGCTCCCAGCCCTGTTATCAAGGACACCATCAAAAGCCTGGCAGAGGCTTGCCTTCCTGCCAAGCCTAAGGAGGCCTGGAGGCACGAAACTCTCCTGTGTTTAAGGATGGGGAGAGATGCCGAACAGGTTGGGAGTAGAGAGGTTACGAAGCAAGCCATTAGTCCGTATTTACCCTCTGGGTCCTCTCACCACTTGACACAAAGGTAGCAGCCCTTGTCAAAAGCCCTGAACGCTTCCCATGTGTGGACCAATGTCCTCCTGCCAACCAGATCCGTTCCTTCCTCTTCCGCATACAGTGATGGCTAGTCCCTGGCAGGCGCGCACCCGGTCTCCTCTCTGCTTTCTTACAATTTCACACTGCTCTCATCGCTTCGGTACCCTCATCTCTCCTGTCTGCCCCCACGGTGCTCCTCGGTGTTCCCCTAGTAGGACCACCCCCATGACAGCGCACACAGTAGTGAAGTGGCCGCCTCTCCCTGTGAGTCATAACAAAGCGTTCCTTCATTAAGTCTCTTTAGTCTGCTATTCCGTCACAGGCATGAGAAGAGTAGCCTAATAAAGACAGCCTTGTGAGAAACTCAGGCTAGCCTTGAACTCATAGTAATTCTCCTGCCTCAGCAACCCGTGTGTGGATCGTAGGTGTGTGCCATCATACCCAGTTTGGGCGTATTTTATTCTAAGTCTGACGGAAGCTACTGGGGGTTGGCTTTAAAATATTGGCTACGGGGTTGCTGGGGAGATGGCTCCGTGGATGAAGAGCTTGCCACACAAGTATGTAAATACCGGCTGGGCGTGGCAGCCCACCTGCAACTCCAGGAAGAGACGGAGAAAACATGGAGCAAGCTGATAGCTAGACTAGCCAGACAGGTGAGCTCCGGGTACGATTTAGAGGCCTTGCCTCAATGAATAAAGTGGCTGAGGAAGACACCCAGTGTCAGCCTTGGGTCTCCACATGCATGTAGACATAGGAGAGCCCACACATAGCTATGCTTATACCCACATACACATGGAAAATATAAATAATGGCTACACTATGGCTTAACTTGACCAAGGCCACAGACCAAGGCATCTTCCACTAAGAGAACTTCTTACCGATCTCCAGAGAAGGGGGAACGCCATGGCCTGGGAGGGCACCCAGAGAACTGCCTCAGCAGTCAGGAGGCAGGATTCTCTAGTGTGGTCTCCTTGGGAACAGGAGGGAGGTGCTGGAGATGGGTAAGGCCTGACCTATTTGCACCGTTTCAAGAGGCACAGGGACCAGATAGTTGGTAGCTGGTGGTTAGAGCTGAACACTGCCCCTGTGGGTGAGCCAACTGAGGAGGCGGTGGGGGTGGCCTCTGAGCCTTTGGGAAGTCTATGCCACTCCAGGGCCAGCTACTTACCCTTCCTTAATAAAGAGAGCCTTGGTAAGGAGCCAGGCAAAGCTGAGGTCAGGGCTGCTGGGGAGGGGAGAGCAGAGCCCAGAGCCCAGCACCTGATCTTGCTGCCAAATGGTGGGGAGATGAGAGCTAGGCTTTAGGGCTTGTTTGGAAGTGGCATTAAAAGAGCTTTATGAACAGCCAGAGATGGTGTCACATACATGACAAGTAACGGTGTCATGTATGTGACAAGAGGCCCATCCTTCTTAGTCTGGAATGGACACAAGTGTTTCTCCCACGCCCCAGAACCTGTTGTGTAGTGCACAGCCTCACAGCCACACGTCTGATGTCGGTGACTTGGTAAAGAGTGGATGAGGAAAGAGTACCTCCAAGACTCAAGGCAGACGGAAAGTATTCAACACAATACTGGAGATGAAGGGAGCCAGAGGATTGCTGTACTGTTTATTATCAAGCAAAATCTGTGCACAGCAATCACAAGAAAGGACAGGGAATCCGAAACGGGTCACCAGTTGCTTCGCCGCTGCCTCTGCTCACCTCCTTGTCCCAGAGGGGTAGACCTAGGTTCTGTCTTCTCTTTTGTGTCGTGTTCTCTGCCCTTTGGACCAAACTGCTCCTTTTCATTGACTAGCAGACCAGCAACAGGGTTCCCGTAACCGGCTGGCCCATAGCAGGGACTCTAAGCGGCCGCTGCTGTGTCCACTGAGAAAGTAGAAAGTTTGGCAGAACTCAAGCCCTAGGTGCCAGCTCTAGCCCCCCCCCCCCCAGCTAGGCAACCCTCAGGAGAGCAATCTTACTTCTCCTCATCTCCCTCCCCTCATCTGGAAGCCCAGATAGAAGGCCTGGTTCTTCTGGTAGTTATGAGAATTAAATGAACTTGTGTCTGTCTGGGACCAGCCCTTGCACGGTCTGCATCAGTTACAACAGCATCGATCTCTAATACACTGAAGTGAGCCAAGACTCAGAGAGAAACGAGACTGAGGCCCCTCTGTCTTTTCCTCCGAGCTCACTTCTGGACCTGCTTCTCCCCCACCCCCATCCCACTTCTCTGTGGGCTTTCTCCTCAAGGCGCCCACAGAAAGCTGGCAGAGTTCACGATGCCAGGCAGCCATCCCTGGGGAAGGAGAGGAGGAGAAATAGATCCTCTTTCTACTGCTGTTAATCACCTGGGTTTGAAGCACCCTGCTCGCTGGGTAACAGCGCGGTGGCTCTGCTGATTAATCCCTAGGTGGTCAGAGCTGGCATGGTGGTGTCTGGGTGTGGACTATTCTGAGAAGGTCCTCGAACTCCCTCGAGGGAGCCCCAGCTTCAGAAGTCTCCAGAGAGTCTATTTCAGAGGAACAGGCAGGAGAATAAAATAACTTCAGGCTCAAGCTTTGAAATTTATTTGCTCGGTTTGGCCAATCCTGCCATTTCAAAGAACTCTGTCCCATGGGACTGGCCAGACCTCAAAACTTAGCCTGCAGCCCGAGGTATGGATGCTGGCTTGTGTATAATGCCTGCTGTCCTGCATGGCCTCTGGCTTTAAAATTTTTAATTAATAAATTTAGAGACAGGGTCTATGAATGCTGGGCTGGCTTAGAACTATGTAAGTATAGCTCAGGCTAGCTTTGGACTCATAGCAACCCTCCCATCTCCTTGCTCCTGGGTGTGGTGCTGGGATTACAGCTCTGCTCCACCACATTCAGTTTTCTCTGAATAATAGAAGTTCATCTTATGATGTGAGATTCCCCTCTGTACGCTGTGACTATGTTTTATTATCATTGGTTAACAAAGAAGCTGCTTCAGCCTATAGCAGGACAGAATAGAGCTATGTGGGAAAACTAGACTGAACTCTGGGAGAAAGAAGGCAGAGTCAGAGAGACACCATATAGCCACCAAAGGAGAAAGATGCCTGGCAGGCCCTTACTGGTAAACTATGAGCCTTGTGGTAAAATATGAAATAATAGGAATGGGTTAATTTAAGATGGAAGAATTAGTTAATAAGAAGCCTGAGCTAATAGGCCAAACAGTGTTTTAATTAATATAGTTTCTGTGTTATTCAGGTCTGGGTGGCTAGGAAGCAAACAAGCAGCCTTCATTTACAAATTGGAGTGCCAATGTGGGCTGACCACATCCACATAAAACCTTAGAAAACTTGAAAAGCAATTCTAGACACGAATAAACACGAGTTTCACAGTTTAACACAGTTTCTTGGTAGCCGCATTTTTTTTTGGATGGACTCTGTTTGCTGGCTGCAGGCCTAAGTATGTCTCCTTTGAGAGAGGTCTTCCTGACTCAGCCATGGCAGCAAAGGCTGCAAGACTTTGTTAGGGGAAGGCTTCCTTGGTTTGTGCTAGTTGCTTAAGCTCTAGCTCTTTCAAGAGGCCAAGCACTTAAATGGGGTCTGTGAGCAGAGTGTTGCAAACTGCTTAATGGTGATATAGATCCTTTATGACCCTGGAGCTGGGGGAGTGCGCATGACTCTCAGAGGCAGTGAACATGCCTCTGCCATGTTGGACTGGGTGGAGCCAAAAGGCAGGGCCATGGAGTTGGTCCTAGCCACACCTGCTTAGCATTTAAAAAAAAAGGTGTACCTGATCAGAAAATGATTACATATACGCAATAAAGACAGATTCAGATAAAAATAAACCTCTAAAGGGGTCACAGTGTGTTTAAAAATGTACAAAGGCTTGAGAGAGAGAGAGATAAAAAAAATAGTTATAAAATAAAGTAAATGGTTTTAAAAAATAAAACAAAGTCTTTAAAGAGACAGTAAAAGTAATATAAAGAATACAGATAGTCATAGATTAAAGGAGTAAAGCAAAATAAACTACATAAACATAAAAATACACAGAGAGTCGGATTATGTATATTATGTTTTCTTTGAATTTTTTTAACTGTGAATGAGCTAAGTTCAGAGAGACATTTCATTGTATGGACTGTTAAGCTAAACCAACATATATATTTTAAAGGTATTGTGGCTTCAAAATTTGGGTCTAAGAACATGTTGCTTTGGAAAAGAGGTTCTGCTTTTGTTTCCACAGAGGATATAAAGCTGTGGATTCCTTACCGGCTTATATGGTTTGATCAAACAAGAGCCCCTGAAGCAACAGCCCAGATGCTCCAACATCCATGACAGTTTCAGGACTGCTGGCTGAGATGGACCTGCCATACAGGATACACCATAAAAGACCTGATTAACAGTGCCCCCATTCAGCAAGAAGTAGTCTAGAGAACAACACCCAAATTCTCTAAATGATTGTTTTTGTATGTTTGTTTACATTTAAAGGAAGATATGCTATAGAGATGAATACTTTGCATTGGTATGGATCTTGGTTTATTGATACAAATTTTAGGCCAATTTTGTTATATGTACATTTCTGCTCTTGATTAAGGTATTGTGTTTGCGCAGCTCATTTAAAAATGTAATGTATAATTAAGAAATAGAGGTTAATAGATAGGGATCTATAATAGTCAAGCTTGTAGTCATGTTAGGTTTTCTAGATGTACAGAGCTATATTTCAGATAGATATTCTTGAAATCTTTCAAAGACATACAGAATATGGCATTTAAAATGTTTTAAGGACTTAGGACTTTTCATGATAGTGAGAAATGTCTGCTTCTGGCAGCAGCAATTACTTCAGAGAGGTTGATGGATATTAAAAACTTATTATGGAATTTGCTTTTAATGTGACAACGCTAGCCATTTGGGCAAGAAATTGCTCTTGCCCGGACTGCTTGATAGTATGCTGTATAAACTGGACAAGCAGGATCCACAGAGAAATGACTGCTATACTTGCCTAACGAAGGTGAGACAATCCTTCAGGGTTTCTGCTTCATGAAAGAGTCTGCAAGGCATTCTGCAGGACACAGAAAAAAGTGACTAACAAACTGCCAGTATAGGCAGAACTGTCTTTGAAATTTCCTGCTTCATCGAAAAGTCTGCCAGATAGTATGGGTCTGTAGGCTGAAGATGGATGCTCCAATGTTATAGAAGAACTTTGGGTGACTGTCCAGGCAGCAAGACGTCTCTGTCTATTCTAGAGTTTTGGAAGTTGCTTAGAATGCACTTCCTGTTAATTTAGGTAATATATCCTTCTAGAATCTTTGAAGAGTTAAAGAAAGATACTTATGGTTTTCCTTAGTTATGATAAAGGATAAATTAGATATAAAACTTTAGACTCATGACGATAGGATAAATTATAGGCTATTTTCCTTAATTTGTCAAATGGAAATGAACTAAATATTGTTACTATAATTCTTGCTTGGTACCTGTTTTGTTATATGTAATTTTACTATGTTAAAGTTAAAACCTTCCTTTTCATTTAGGGCAGAAAAAGGGAGGTGATGTGGGATTCCCCCTCTGTATGCTATGAATATGTTTTATTACCCTTGGTTAATGAAGAATTGGCTTTGGGCCTATGGCAGCGCAGAATAGAGCGAGATGGCAGAGGTCAGGGAGACGCCATGTAGCTGCCGAGGGAGTAACATGCCAGCACCAGTAAGACACAGCCTGGTGGTGAAATAGACTAATAGAAACGGGTTAATTCAAGGTGTAAGAGTTAGCTAGAAATATGCCTGAGTCATTGGCCAAATAGCACTGTAATTAATACAGTTTCTGTGTGATTATTTCGGTTCTAGGCAGCCAGGAAACAAATGAGCAGCCTCCACCTACAATCCTCCAAGAAGCAGACATTTAAATTATGATTAATAACAGTAGAAAAATTATAGTTGTTAAGTGGCAACAAAAATAATTTTATGGTTGGCGGCCACCACAACATAGGGAACTGTATTAAAGGGTCACAACATTAGAAAGGTTGAGAACCACTGGAGTCCAGCTTGTGTCAGGTGGGGTGGGGTGGGAGGACCTAACCGGCCCTGCTAGAGATCGAACCCATGCCCTTATGTCCTTGGGCAAAGAAGGCAAGTGCTCTATCACTGAGCCACACTCCCAGCCCCTGGGGTGCTATTTGGCGCTTGACAGGCATGGTTTGCAGACTGTTGCATGCTCGATACCTCACTCACACACACACACACCCCTTTGGGAAGCAACTATCCTGAGCATTCCCATCATGCAGTTGAGAAAACAGAAGCACAGAAAGGTCACTTGCCCAGGAGGGCGGAGTTTATGGGGACACTTGGGCTATACTGTTAACCACAGTGTTCATTCACGTTTGGGGCCTCCCTCTCAGAAAGATGTAGCCAGTCCTTCTGAAGAAACAGAAAAGGAGGGAGAAAGGGAGTAATTCAGACCAAACTCCATGGAGGTGGCTTTAGCTCCAGTCTCTGTGCCCTGTGCCTCAAACAGGAGGCAACACCTGTCCCCAGGCTGGGAGGCAGAACCACTAGGGCTGTGAGGCAAAACCTACTCTGCTTAGAGGTCCAGGGGCACTGGCTAGTCCTCAAGATCACAGGAAAAAGGAGCCTCGCCTCCCCCGCACCGAACCCAGTCCTTGCAGGCACCTCACTGTGTCCTCACCTTCCTGTGGTCACGTCCTGCTCCGCAGGATGATGGCTTCCACCCTGTAGAGCAGCACCCAGCTGCAGGACATGGGTCTTCTAGTGGCTTTGATGAGCACTAAAGAGTCCTACAGATGCCCCAGGAGCCCTTGGCACAGCCCAGAAGTCTGTTTTTAGGATGAGCTTAGGACAGTCCCTCTCCTCTGCCTCCACCCAAGCCTGCAAGCAAGCGTGGGGAATTGGTTTAGACAAGCCCAGGCCCTGCTGGCCCGAGAAACTCCCCTGCAGGAATGGAGGTGACGAGGATGTGTGTTTGTGTCTGTGTGCTGCAACGCAAAAGGAACATGCTTCCGGCACGACCCAGCCATGAGCTCAGGAACACACTTCCGGCACGACCCAGCCATGAGCCCAGGAACACGCTTCCAGCATGGCCCAGCCATGAGCCCAGGGACAAGGGTACCACGGCAGTCAGAGCATGACCAGAGTATCCCTGTTGTGTGAATAAACTTTTCCTGGGGATAGGGAGCCCCCAAACAGACCAAAGTACGGATACAACCAAAGTCCAACTTGATGAATCAATGAGTTTTTATTGAGATTACGTACAGGAATACAGGTGAGGGGTTACTCGGAGTAGAAATGACTCAAAGACAGCTACACCAAGGCCTACCCCAGTACCTGACAGCTCACAGAAGCTGGGAACAGCATGAGGCAGGGCTCACAAGCAGCTCAACAGGTTGCAGGTTGGAGGGTGTCCCTTTCAAGGGGCTACTGGTCTAAAGCTCTTCCAGGTAGGTAGGCTGGTCTCAGAGCTTTCTTTCAGGTTGACTTATCTGAGAGTGACCGTGAGCTTTTTTATTTACTGGGGGTGGGGAAGGGGGGTCAGTTTCACGGACTTCCTGAACCTAGCTTTAGCTGTTTATCTTCCTGCTTACGGGGATTCCCCTCTGGATGGACTGTGTCAATCACACGAAACTGTTGAACAATTTCGGAGTCCTCAAGCCTGCGCGCCTTGGCCCACCCATCTTTCTCACTCTGCTTCTCCTTCACTGTTCAGAGCCTTTGTTGGAATTCACCGTCTCAGAGCTGCAGGGAGGGGGCGCACCAGACCCTTCTGCCTTTCTACCCTTACACAACAGCAGCCTTCTGGCTTTCCTGACTCAATGGAGGACGCTGGGGCTGCAGCCAAAGACACACTTGGCTCATCTGTGAGCCTCTTCTTTTCTGTGGCCAAACCACCTCTAGAATCCACAGACTCTGCCCTTTCTAACCTTGTCACCCAGGTCCAGGCCACCTTTACGGCTCTCCTGCTCTAAGCTTAACCCAGCAGGTCTCCCCATCTAGTCTGAGTCTGTGTGGTGCTGGGAAAACAGGCCACATAGCTACTCACCTGCCTCTGAACCTGTGCCCTGTCTGTCCCTGTGTCTGGAGCCAAGGGGAGTCCCCTGACATCGCCACTCCTCCCCTTTCCCAACACTTTGGAAGATTTTCATCAAAGTCTTCTGCTTCCATCCTGGAAAGAAGCCTCCATGAGAACGTTTCCAGCTACCTGCTCCCCTGAGGGGCTGCCGGGCCCACAGGATGAAGCTCACTAAATAACTGTGGAATGAGGTGACCATTTCCTTACTCCCTCACAGTGACAGGGATTTTTCTCAAAAACACATTTGGAAGCTGGAAAAGTGGCTCAGTTGGTAGTGTTGTGCCTGAGGCTTTTCTCCGAATTTACAGGTACATGGGGTGTGGTGCCTGCTAGGTTAGACTCTCACAAAGACGGGGCCTGGGTTTAAAATGGTTTTTGTTTTGTCTCTTCAGTAGCACGCTAGTGTAGTACACACAAAGCCCTGGGTTAGTTGGGACACCACATAAACCTGGTACAGTGGTCCATGCCTGTAATCCCAGCAAGGCAAGGTCATTCTTGACCACAAAGCATGTTCAAGGCCAGCCTCCAAACCAAACCAAACCTGCTCTGTAGCTGGGAGGTAACTCGGTGGGAGAGCAGTAACTTTGCTTATGGAAGCCCCAAGGTTCCAATCTAGTGCAGCCCAAACAAAGCAAAATAAAACCGCAAACAGTATCGCTTCCTTTCCAGTCTTAAGGTCAATATCACTCCTTAGAGGGTTTCTTCCTGAGTCTCCTGACCAGAATACTGGTCACTCCTTTAACAGCAGCGCGTGGAATAGGGCGCCTCTCACTCAGCAGAGAGATGGCCTTGTTTAGTGATTAAAGGAGCAGACGGTGGAGCTGGGGAGACGGCTCAGCGGGAAGGAGCACTTGTTCTTGCAGATGACCCAGGTGTGGTGCCCAGAACCCACATGGTGGCTCACAATTATCTGTAATTCATGTTCCAGTGAATCTGCCGCCCTCTTCCGGCCCCCACAGGCACCAGGCGTGCGCAGGATAGTCAGATACATACGTGTGGTGGTGGCGCACGCCTTTAATCCCAGCATTCCAGAGGCAGAGGCAGGCAGATCTCTGTAAATTCAAGGCCAGCCTGGTCTACAGAGTGAGTTCTAGGGCAGCCAGGGCTACACAGAGAAACACACACACAGAGAACCAAAAACAACAACAAACAAGACAAAAAAGGAATGGCTGGGTATTGTGGCATATACCTTTAATCCCAGCACTTGGGAGGCAGAGACAGACAGATCTTCGCAAGTTCAAAACTAGCCTGGTCTACATAGTGAGTTTGAGTACAGCCAGAGCTACATAGAGAGACCACGCCTCAGAATTTAAAGAAAAGGCGAATAGATGGCTTAAGAACTAGCTAAGTCATGGGAATGCAGACAGAGTAGCAGGGAACTCAAGTTCCCTGAGTTTGGCTTTTGCTTCTGTAAAATGGGGGTGATGATCCTATCTCTTTTCCCATCATTCCCAACATGCTCAGGTTGTAGTCACTTACACCGCTGACCTTATTTAGTGCCTCCCGGGGAACGTGGTCCAAGTCAGAGCTGCTAAGGATCTGTTAGGTGAATGTGAGGGGGGTGGAGAGAAGTGGAGACGAGGTGAGGACCTGGAGGAGACTGGGGGCTCTAACTGAGGAGAGTGAGGGCAGCTTCCTGCAGGAACGAAACCTCCCCCAATTCCAGGCAGCTGAGCAAGCCAGCCTGGTAAGATGGGAACAGCACATACCCACACCCATCTTCTGTGTGAAAAGGCCTGGTATTTGCCTGAGAGACTGTCTATCCCTGAGCAACCAACCTCTTAGTGCCAAGAGGCCAGTTTCCCTTCGAATCTGTTTTCAGGATGTTCCTAGGCACACAGCTGTGCCATCTCCTCAGGCTGGCTGCTCACTGAGGATAAAATGGTCACCCAGTGGCTCTTCTATCAAGTCAGCATCCCCCCCCAGATCAGGGGAAGGGTACCTCCTTGTGGATAAACTATCCCCCACCAGTGGCTCTACTAGGACCTATTACCTAGGCAACCCTCCAGGGAGGATGCTCCATTCTACAGATGCAGGTAGTCACTGCCCAGTTCTATCCAGTGGTCAGGGGGACAAACAGAAGCCCCATCAGGCCAGGCTCTGGGTTCAAATCTTCCCCCAGACACTTCAAGCTGGGTCACCTTAGGGAGAGTCTGTCCCCTCTCTGAGCTTCACTTTTCTCAACAGTTAAAATAAAAAAATAAAAAAGGGGCTGGCAAGGTGGCTCAATGGTTAAGAGCACTAACTGCTCCTCCAGAGGACCCGGGTTCAACTTCCAGCACCCACATGGCAGCTCGCAGCTGTCTGTAACTCCAGTTCCAGAGAATCTGTCGTCGTTATACCAATGCACATGAAATAAAGTTAAATAAAGTTTAAAAAAATAAAATTAAAATTAAAAAACGACAATTGGGCTGGTGATCTCTCAACAGTTAAAAATAAAGCAAAATAAAATAAAATAAAAACAATTGGACTGGTGATCTATCTCAGTGGTGGACCGCTGTATAGTAGACACGGAGCCCTGGGTTCCAGTCCCAGCACCCAGAATAAATTTAAAATATAGATAATGGTAGTAACAATAACCAAGAGGGAAAATGCCAGATAAATGTGACTGTGAATCATTGGTAAAGACCTTGGAGAGAAAAAGGCTGTCGGCACAGGGCCACAGTGAAGTGTGGCATCCTCCTGGTCATCCTTAGTCTTCCAGAGCCAGGTGTGACGACACATAGCTGGAATCCCAGCACTCGGAGGATCAGAAACTCAAGGTCCCTGGATGCAAGGTTATTTGAAACCAACCTGGGGTACTGGAGACCCTGTTTCTAAAGGAAAACAAAACGAAACAGAACAGCACCCCAGGAAAGGAGACCGGAAGGGGTTAAGAGACCCTGCCTCCCAGCCAGGAGCCAATCAGGGCTAGCGGGGCGGAGTCAGGCTGCCGCTAGGAAAGCGACCTGAACGGACCAGATGCTTACTGGCGTGGGACCTGGAGCTGCTGGCAGCGCTTGTGGGGCTGGAGCAGGATCGAAGCGTAGGTCTTGGCCTCTGCCCTGTGACAGCGCCCTCTCAGCCGGAGGTGCAGGGGAGCTGCCTGGGTTAGGGGCCATAGCAGAGGGGAAGAACAGAATCCCGAATCCTCTCATTCCCCCAGGCAGCAGGCATGGGCTGCACCCAGACTCTAACTTCAGCTGGCCCCGGTGGCCCACATGGGCATAAGATCTATTTTTAGCTCTACCACAGAAGGACAGCCACCAAGCTACAGGGGTAACCAGGGGTTCTCAAAGGCCGTTGGGGCAGAAGCAGGAGTGGGAGAAACCAGTCCTGTTTCCTTCCACATCACCCTTGGCCACCCCCCAGCCACCCACCCCCATGAGCCCAGACTAGTTCTCCCTAGTCTGGCTGCCTGCCTCTGGGTCAAGGGTAAGGTCAGGGAGTGCAGTCACCAGGGCAGATGGACAAGGGTTGCATCAGTCCAAGCGGTGGCTCAGGGCAGAGGGCTCTGATGAGAGGGTAAAAGCTGCCTAGGCTTTGGGAAGGCCTGTTCAGAAAGCCAGGGCCTCCCACAAGGGGTCATTCGCACAGGTGGCCAATAACGCTGTTTGAACCTAGGCAGGGAGCCCGCCCTCAGTGAGCCTCAGTCTCCCCGACTGTGCAGTGAGGGTGCTGGATCAGAACGCTGATTCCCAGACCCTCTCTCCTGCCCTGGGGTCCTCACCTTCCCCATTTGCTACAGAAGTTCCTAACTTCCTTCTAGCCCGGCTGTGGGTGGCCACATGCCCCTGTGGAGAAGAAAGTCCTTCTGGCTGGCACTGTCAGTCTTCTGGCTCCTCCTCATCCTCCTGGGAGTCTTCCCGCTGCGCCTGGCAGTGCCACCCAGGCCGCTTCCAGGGCGCTCCCAAGGCTGGCCCCGCTGGCTGGATGCTGCCTTCCTCCGGAGTTTCTTCCAGTCTGAGGCACTCCTAGAAGATGCCCCGCAGCTTCGTCAAGCCCCTCGGGGGAGCAGCTGCACCTGGGGAGCCTGCTTCGACACTTCCAGATGTAAGGGAAATCTCAAGATCTTTGTGCGCGCTCCAGCTGGGCCAATCGCTGAGGCTCATCGCAGGATCCTGGACTCCTTGGAAGGTTCCCGATACTATGCACTTAGCCCAGCAGAAGCTTGCCTCCACCTCTTCCTCCCCAGCCAGGACCATAGAGGAGCGTGCGGGCCCCTGCCTCCGTACTGGAATGGGGGCCGGAACCATCTGGTCCTCAGTTTGTACCCAGCTCCCTGTACCAGGCTGGGACAGGCGATGGTAGCTGAGGCCAGCCCCTCCTCGGACATCTTCCGACCAGGCTTCGATGTAGCGCTGCCGTATCTTCCTGAAGCTCACCCATTGCGAGGTGGGGTCCCTGGTCAGCTGCGGCAGCATAGTCCCCAGCCTGGGGCCGCTTTACTGGCAATAGCAGAGGAGAAGGGTGGTTGGCGCACCCATGCCTCGGCCTGCCCTTGGGACAGGCACTGTGAACAAGACCCTGGACCCCAGCAGTAAGTAAACCTACCCTTGGGGAGCTGAATGGGAGGGGGCTACGATAGGAGCAAGTCCAGAGGATGGAGCAAAGGACAAGAGTGACAGCCTGTCCGAGGGAGCTAGTCCTGACCAGTCTCAGCTGCAGCAGGCGAGATGGGTTAAGATAGCAGAGTGGACTTCCGCCAAAATGATTTGTCTTAAAGGGATGGAAAGGTGGGTTTTGGAATTCTCCCTTGGAGAGTCTTAGACACCTAACATGGCTTACTCCTACTCCCCCTCCCCCATTCCTGTTACCCCGTCCCTCCTACTCTTAATGTTTTATGTAACAGACATTTTTCTGTCACTCACTTGGTGTAAATACTTCCATAAACAATGGTTGCAGACGGGGGAGGGAGAGAGAAGTCATATGTTTTTTGCCTTACAAATAGAAAGACAGGGCCGGGCGTTGGTGGCCTTTAATCCCAGCACTCGGGCGGCAGAGACAGGTGGATCTTTGTGAGTTCGAGGCCAGCCTGGGCTACAGAGCTAGTTCCAGGACAGGCTCCAAAGCTACAGAGAAACCCTGTCTCGAAAAACCAAAAAAAAAAAAAAAAAAAAAAAAAAACCCACCAAATAGAAAGACAGGGGTTCATTCCCCACCCTACCCTGTAAAATGCCCGGTCCTGGGGAGGTAGAGACAGGAAGGTCCCTAGAGCCCCTGGCAGTGAGTTTAACTGAGTGAGTGGGTTTCAGGTTCAGTAAGAGATGCTGCATTAAAAGATGGCTCGATGGGCAAAGGCCCTTGCCACCAAGCCTGACCTGAGTTCAGCCCCTGAGCCCACAACCTGGAAAGCGAGAACAGATGTCTGGGAATTGTCCTCTGATGTCCACACACCACACACTCCTCTCCAAGGCACGGAGGCGCCCATGCACATAAATAAATAGATACGTGTACAATGATAAAGTGGAGAATGACAGAAAAAGACACCCAACCTCCATCTCTGACCTTCACACCTGTGTACACACACACGCACACACACACACACGCACACACAATTACACGTAATCGCTCTCACTAAAGTATGTAAAGATGATATAGGCTCGGTAACTTAACCTGTGGCCACCGGGCCAGAGTGAGCACAGCCAATATTTGAATCCAGAATTGTCTGTCTCCAGAGCCTTCAGTATGACAGTTCTGTGTTTTAAGCAAGAGTTATGACCACTCACTCCCGTCGAAGGCCTCAGGGGAGCCACAGAGACTGGTAACTGGTCCCAGCTGGAATCTGCTCTCGTGTCTACTTTTGGTGATTAATCTCTCAAGGAAATAACAGCCTTTGAGTTTGGAAAGATGACTTAGGTCAGATGGAAAGAACTTCCTAGCGGTGAGAATGCCTGCATAGACAGAAAAGCCTGGAGAGCTTGTGTAGACGGCCCTCCACCTGTTCTGGTCGGCGGGGCACGCGTCCTAATTACTAAGTGACCTAAGCCTGTCACCCTAATTAGTGAACCTTTAAATCTCCAGAAAGCCATCAACTCCAACTTCTAAAGTTGCCCAGGCTGGGGCCCCGGGGCTCCCTCTCTATCACCCCAGGGCAGGCCTGAGTTAGAGTCCTCAGGTGTCTTCCCAAGTCTCTGTTTTGCCTCCTCCTGTGGTCTCCCTCCCTACCCTCCAGTTGGGCTATTCTGAGCTCAGCTTCCCCCAGGACTCCTTCCCCTGGCCAAGCTCCAATGCTGCCTCTGCTCAAGGCGCTGGGCTCTGAAGGGAAAGGAATCCTGGAGGCACTGGGAAGATCTGGAAGCCCTCCCTATCATTCCCAGGGCCAGCCCTTCTGGGGAGGAGAAAACTTGGGGCTCCTTGGGCCCAGAGCCTCCCGGAAACTCTCCTGTGGTGACAAGGTTCCTGTGTCAGGGTCACCGTGCCCTCTCTTTGCCCACTGAGCCCTCACTGGCTCTGTTTGCTCACCAGAAGGCTCTCTCTGGGCTAACTTTAGTTATGACTGTACTTGCTGAGGGAAACTGTTCTGGTGTAGGATAGGCCACCTGTAGATATGTGTGTGGTTGTTGTTGTTGTTGTTTTGCCCTGACCTACTTGGAAGGTTCAGGGTAGACCCCGCCGGCCTTGAGCACAGGATAATTCTGCTGCCTTTGCCTCCTGAGTGTGGGGACTGGGACTGCAGATGTGTGGCCACCCTGCTCTGGGAAGTGTTTCTCACAATGAGTTTATTCCCAATATCTGCTGTGTAGCGGTCATTCATTGTCCTCAGTGTCTCAGAAGGACCTGGCAGCTGCCTAGGGACAGAATGAGAGAGGGACACCAGCCCCAGAGGACAACCCGAATAAGCAAGCACTGGCCAGAGAAAGAGGCACTGCAGTCCCTGCCACTGTCCCACATTCCCTGGCTGGCAGGCAGGTGGTGGTGGTGGTTGCTGCCAAGGGGACTGAGCTGTACCCACCTTCCTCCGTGACTATGATTCTCCCAGCATCCCCCACAGGATATAAGAGTCCCCATCTCAGGGCACAGGAAACAGACTCAGAGAGTTGTGTGTGGGGAGTACCAGGGGCTCTCTGCTCCCCAGATCCCCTCACTTTTCCAATCTAGCACTCTACAGTGGGGTTGGGATTCAGAACTGTACTTTCTGCCCCCGTGCCAGTGTTTTTCCACCTTGGTTGAATAGTCTCCTGTTGCTTTGGAATAAGGGCCCGCCCACTGAAATTGTAATTTCTTTATTTTTATGAATAGGTGATTCATTCACAGTACGAAGAATTCCAGTGGTACAAAGGGGTACACATTCAAACGTTCCCCTCCCACCTGGCTCGACCACCCAGGTTTCCTTTCTGGAGCCAAGCGCTGGTTCCATCATCTTGTGTGTTTTCCTTTTCTGGGGAGCTCTATACTCCCAGGGTGTATGTAGGTACTCCCATGTACCTCTTTTCTGTGTGTTCTCCTATAGCCCAGGCTGGAGAACTTTCAGCTCACTGCATGGATGAAGATGGTTTTGAATACTTAATCTTCCCTGTCTCCACCACCCACATACTGAGATGACAAATGTGTGCTACCATGCCCGGCCTCGTCTCTGTTTTTAAAATTCTGCGCATGCCTGTGCATACATGCACACTAGCTCACATGTATGTGGCCACACATGTGTGGGGATCCATGTGCACAAGTGGGCACATGTGTGTGGAGGCCCGAAGTTGGTGGCTGTCTTCCCAATTATTCTCTACTTTATACACCGAGGCACAGCCCCTCTCTTGAACCCAGAGCTCGCCAGTTCACCGAGTCCAGCTAGCTCGTAGGCTCCCGTCTCCATACCTTACGTTGGGATTGCAAGTGGACGGCCATGCCTCCTCCGCATTTCTCTGGGTGTTAAGGGATCTAAAGTCTGGTCTCTTAAAATTTGTTTATTTATTGTTTTTATGTGTATGTGTCTTTGCATGCATTTATTGTGCCATATGTATGCAAGATACTTCAAGAGATCAGAAGAGGCCAGATGATGGTGGTACATACCTTTAATCCCAGGACTCAGGAGGCAGAGGCAGACGCAGATGGATCTCTATGAGTTCCAGGGCAGCCAGATCTACAGAATGTGTTGCAGGACAGCCAGAGCCACATAGTGTCTTAAAAAATCAAAACAAGGGGGCTGGAGAGATGGCTCAGAGGTTAAGAGCACTGACTGTTCTTCCAGAGGTCCTGAGTTCAATTCCCAGCAACCACATGGTGGCTCACAGCCATCTGTAATGAGATCTGGTGCCCTCTTCTGGCATGCAAGCATACATGGAAGGAATGTTGTATACATAATAAATAAATAAATAAATAAAATATTTTAAAATAAGAAAAAAATCAAAACAAACAAATGAGAGAGAGAGAGAGAGAGAGAGAGAGAGAGAGCGCAAAAGAGGGCAAAAGAGGGCATTGGATTCCTGGGAACTGGAAGAACTACTGTTACGGATATTTGTGAGCTGCCATGTGGGCGCTGGGAACCAAACCTGGGTCCTTTGCAAGAGCACGAGGTACCCTTAACTGCTGAGCCAGCTCTGCAGCCGCCAAACTGAGGTCTCTTGTACAGCATTCACTTGTTGAGCCGTGATCCCACCCTCTCCCCATTAAAAAAGTTTAGTGTTTTGTGTGTGTGTGTGTGTGTGTGTCTGTCTGTCTATCTGTCAGTCTGTCTGTCTGTCTGTGTGTCAGAGGACAAGGTTGTCCATCTTTACATGGGCTCCAGGAGTCAAACTCTTCACCCATCTTCCCATCGTTAATATGAATTGAGTGGATGTTTTCTTGCCCTGCTCTGGAAATGCTTTGAAATATAACATTATTTTTTATATATTAACCCAGTACTTAAATATAATTTGAGTATTTTCCTCCAGGGTAAGAGTGACTGCAAAACCCTAGGGCCCATGGCAGTCACGCTATGGCTCTGCCGTGGACAGGCTCTAGTGAAGCCCATGGCTGAGGGCAGAACCGTGCCATTCACCATGGGCTCTGAAGTCCTAGGCCTACGGTGCATAGCGTGAGCAGTAGAATAGCCTCCAACTGCTTGGTGGTCAGCACAGAGAGACACAAGTTCCCTCTCGGACTGTCGCTCCGAGCCCCACACAGCTGTTCCTTCAGCCTCCACCTCCACACGTGGGGAACGCACCATCTCCCAGGGGCCCCTCCTTGCAACCACCAGCACCCTCCACCCCTGTGCTCTGCTAACTCAGCCCTGTCAGGGAGGCTGGTACAGTGTTAGGCCGGGGGAGGCTATAGTGCAGTGATTCTCAACCTGTGGGTCGCCTAAGACCATCGGAAAACAGATGTGTACGTTATGATTCACAACAGTAGCAAAATAACAGTTATGAAGTAGCAGCAAAAATATTTCTGTGGTGGGGGTCACCACGTGAGGACCCACGTTAAAGGGCCACAGCATGGGACGGCTGAAAACCACTGCTGTAGTGTGCTCTACTCTAGAACCAAGTGCGTCCTTGGACCTCAGTTTCCTCGCCTGTGTGTTCCATCTCGAGTGCCTGCGAGAATGATCTTTGTGCATGGAAAACACTTAGAACTGGGCCAGGAGGGGTGGTTGGCTGGGCTATCAAGGAGGGCTTCCTGGAGAAGGTGACACTGAGCCAGGTCTTTGCTGCAGAGCAGAAGGAACTTCCCGCGTGGGGCAGGGAGGGCACTCGGGACTAGGGGAGAGGGCATAAGATGGAAGGGAGCTAGAAGCCAAGGGATACAGTCAATGCAGTGGGCCCCTTTTCTCTCTGTGGGCTCCTTTTAGTTCCATACAGCTCACTGTGGGGTGGGGAGCTGGGCTGCCTGGCCAGAACTATGGTTTAATTGATAAAGGCGTGATGTTTGTTTTGTGGCTCCTTCCAGAGGCCCCTGGTGGACCCCGAACCTATCCCACATGATGGCTGAAATAGCCGGGGATTGGCACATCTTCGTTCTCACCGAAGCCCAGTCCCTCTCCTTGAGACTAAGTCTCCTCTACTGGAGCTGCCTGGTTCTGCTGGAGGACTGACTCGGAGCAGAGAGCAGCTGAGGAGGTCATGGGTCGCCCCTTCATGCGCTTCACTGAGCACTGTGTGCACCCATGGGTCCCCTCTGGCCCTTTCTTCCCCAGCTAGATTGCAATCTTTGGTTTCCTAAACTGGCAGTTCCAGAGAGGTGGCTCTGAGGAGGCTGTGGCTTCTGGACACTCCCTCAGACTCACTAGCACTACATGATGGTGGCTCTGGGGCTGGGGGAGGAGGAGGGGAAACAGAGGAGGTCTGTCCTCCAAGACAGGGTTGTGGGCAAGAGCTTCCTGTACAGTTCTAGGCTGGAGGCCCAGCCCACCTCAGTACAGAGAAGCCTTTCACGGCTAGGCCTCCTGTGCAGGAGGGCTGAGTGTGGAGGTCACTCGGGTGACAGGGTGGGCTGAGTGTGGAGGTCACTCGGGTGACGGTGTGGGCTGAGTGTGGAGGTCACTCGGGTGATGGGGAGGACTGGATTTGGGGGTCACTGGGGTGATGTGGAGGACTGGGCCAGAGTGGAAGTAGAAGGAAGGACACGAGACCCAGAACCTCCCATTTTGTAAATGAAGGAACTGAGGTACAGGGAAGAGGAGGAAGGTATCTGAGGCCACCAAGGGCAGGCATGGTTTCTGAATCCCCAGCAGCAGTGAGCAGAGGAGAGGCCAGGGCCAGATCTCTGCCCCTGGTTACGTTACTGTCAGTGTGTGGCTGGCTGTCTGAGGACACATCTTGTGACCGTGGGAGAGTCACTGCAAGGCCACTGGGGCCACCAAGCACAGCGAGGGGCAGCTGTCTCGGGCTCCCATGCCCAGAGCCCTTCCTGTACCTTCTCAGGACCCACCCAGGAGAAACGCTACCCAATGCCACCTTCTGCCTCATTCCTGGCCACCGATCTGCTGCCTCCTGCTTCCTCCAAGCTCTTCAGGTACGTCCCAACCTGAATAGCCCCAGCCTCTGCACCTCCACCCTCGAGTTAGCAGGAATGCTGGGCACATGCACATAGGAAGGGGGGGGGGTCCCTGTCTCCCCCAACCCTCCTTAACCTTTCCCCCAGCAGCAGGGACTGCTACCTTGAATTGGGGTGGTGGTGAGTCTGTGCAGGGAGGGGCTGGGCTCCCCAATGACTGCCCTGCTCCCCAGGCCGGCTGTATCCCTGTGCTCCTTAGCCCGCGCTGGGAGCTGCCTTTCTCTGAAGTCATCGACTGGACCAAGGCAGCCATCATTGCTGATGAGAGGCTCCCACTGCAGGTAGCTGGGGGGGGTACCTTGGTGGGGGGCACGTCAGGGGAGGGACCCCAGGAACCTGGCCTCCTTTTATCCCCATTGCCTCCCTCAGAGGCTCCCATAGATACAGATGAAGGTGGAGACTCGGCTTGGTGAGAGCAAGTTTTGAGCCACTTTCAGCCTCAGTTTCCCCATCTCTACAATGGGATAGGTTAGATCAGGTAATCTCTGGAGCTCTGCTGAAAGGAAATGAATTAAGACCCCGTGTCTTTTCCATCTGATGGAACTGACTTTGCTTGGATCTGAAGAATACACGGGAGCTGCCTTGAGGCGTCTGGGGAGTTAGGTAGAGACCTGAAAGGCAGCAATGGCGATCCTATAACAGAGCCTGGTGGCCACACCTACAACCCCAACGGGATACATAGCAAGGCAGGGAGATCAGGAATTCAAGGTCCCCTTCAACTATACACAGCAAGTTTGAGGCTAGCCTTGGATAGTGTCAAAAAGAAACAGATAGATGAACATGGATTTACGCACGCACGTACACCCACGCACGCACACAATGTTTATATTTATCTATTGAGTCTCCACATGACCTAAACACTAAATGGGCATTTTCTAGTTGAGTCTTTATAACCACATATGAGGAAGGCGTTTATTGCACTCATTCTACAGATGGGGAAAGTGGGACTGGAGGTGTTGTGACAGTCACTGCCTCCCCCTGTCCAAGTTGGTGTTTTGGTTTTTTTTGTATGTTTGTTTGTTTTTGTTTTTCGGGACAGGGTTTCTCTGTAGTTTCTAGAACCTGTCCTGGAGCTAGCTCTTGTAGACCAGGCTGGTCTCGAACTCACAGAGATCCGCCTGCCTCTGCCTCCCGAGTGCTGGGATTAAAGGCATGCGCCACCACCGCCTGGCTCCAAGTTGGTATTTTGAATAGGGTCTCGTGTAGCTTATGCTGGCCTCAAACCCTCTTATACAGCCTAGAATGATCTTGAACTTCTGATCCTCCTGCCTCCACCTACTGAATACTAGGATTGCAGGCATGTGTCAATGGTGACAGTTTATGTGGTGTTGGGGATCAAACAATGGGCTTTGTCCTTGCTCTGCAGGCACTTTGTCAACCGAGTCCCGTTTCCCTTCCTCCTCCCCATCCTCAGCCACTCCTACCCTTTGTTTTTTGTTATTGTTGTTGTTTTTTTGGTTTGTTTTTTTTTTTTTTTTTTTTTTTTGGACAAGGTCTCTTAGTCCAAGCTGGCCTTGAATTCAAGGCCCCCCTGCCTCTGCCTCTCGGGTGCCACCTTACCTAACGTTCAGTGCCACTTAAAACCAGGTCTGTGTGACCCTAAACACAGGGTGCACATCATGGAAGCTCCGAGTTCCCAGAGCTCTGACATCAGCTTTCTCCTTTCCGGGTCAGTCAGGGCCAGACCCCAGACCCCAGGCCTCCTCTTTCTCTCCCCCTGTGCCTTCAGGTCCTGGCTGCCCTCCGTGAAATGCTCCCTTCTCGGATTCTCTCCCTTCGCCAGCAAACCCAGTTTCTGTGGACCGCCTACTTCTCTTCAGTGGAAAAAGTCGTCCACACCACACTAGAGGTGAGAGACTCCTGTGTAGGGACCCCGGGCTTCACTTCTGCCCTTCCCTTCTCCATCCTTCCCTTCCTGGGTTGTGGGTCCTCCCTCGATGCTTCTGGGAAAACCTAGGCACGGATGGCTGCGTGGTCCTGGGCGCGCGTTTTCCTGTAGTCTTAGCTTGCCCTTGTCTGTGGCCTGTGCGTTCCAAGCATAGGCTCGCTCTCGTGGATGGCAGAAGCAGTCTGGAGTGCTGGAAGAACTTGTGTCCGTGGGAGTGAGAAAGGAGGGAAAACCATGTCGCCATCTGTCAGCTGTACAATCCCACTACAGAAGGCTCCTCTGGCTTCTAGCCTCTCGGGTGTTCTGCACCAGCAAGGGAAAGGGGTGGGGCTAAGTGGTCCTGGTAGAGTATCTCCTCCCATCGCCCTCCTCCTCAGGCCCCGCCTCTTTCAGGCTCTGCCCCTCCTCAGGCCCCACCCACAACCTGCTGTCTGAACCACACACACTAGCCAGCCTGACAGTCGCCTCCTCTTTCCACAGATCATTCAGGACAGGATCTGGGGTGCATCAGGTCACCCCTCACTGATGTGGAACAGCCCCCCGGGGGCACTCCTGGCTCTCCCTACTTTTTCCACGAGCTTGAAGGACTTCCCCTTTTATCACCTGCAACAGGGTATGTCTGGGGGTGGGACAGCTTGAGGTGACCTCAGCTCTCCCCAGGTTTTTTCCAGCTTTGTCTGTAGATACTCTCAAACTCTAACACCTCTCTTGGTTCTTTGGGGCTCCACCTTCTCCCTCCTAACTAACTGCCTGTGTCTCCTTCCCCAGGCTCCAGCCCTGAGAGCAGTTTCAGTGCCCTGATCTGGGTGGGGGTCTCTGGCGAGCCCCTGCTGAAGCTTATCCAGGTGGTGGCAGGTTCCCGGCACTGTGCCCAGGTCTGACTCCCCTCTGACAGCTGGAGCCCTGGGGCCCAGGGTGGACGCAAGGAGCGGAGCAAGGCCCTAGATGACCACACATCTGGGGGAAAGGCAGACTTTCATTCAGTCTCAGGTTCCTTGTTCTTTCCCTGAACTACATCAGAATTGGCGAAGCCCTAGAAGAGGTGGTGCTTCTTGGTGGGGCTGGAAGGAAGCATTGACTCACTCACTCACTCACTCACTCATTCATTCATTTTCTCACCTTGGGACCAGACCTGGGGCATCAGTGCTGAGGACCCCTTGAGCTGTAAATGTTAGCAGTTCTTGGTACCGACACTGTCCAGGCTCACTTACAGAGAACATGGGTTGCCAAGTGCGGTGGCTCATGCCTGTAATTCCAGCACTTGAGCTGGAAGGACGCCAAGAGATGGAGTGAGAGATGGAGGCAGGCTAGCCTGGGCTACACAGTGAGTGTAAGGTTAGCCAAGACAGTATCCTGTCTCTATGTAACAGACCAGTCCAAAAACACCAGATTGCCAGTGGACATAAAAGGCAGAGGTTGCTTTCTAAAATATGGCTACATATGAGTAATGTTAGCATAAATTCTTTATTTACATTGAAATCTGTGTAGGCTGCTGGTGTGACCACACCTTAGAAGGTAATCTCAGAGGAAGGAGCCTCGGAGCAGATGCTTAGTTGGTAGACAGGATTCAAGGGAATCCTGTGTGCTAAAGTCACAAACCATCTCAGGTAACACTGTGATCATCTATTTAAAGTAAACCATTAATGGCCAGAATTCCTTGCTCTGCAAACCAATGGAAATAAGAAAGTTAGACACATTGAAGTAGAAGAATGTGACCATACATAGATGACTGACATTCTAAGTCATGCTATTATTTGATATCGTTAAAAAATCATAATAGAATCTCTCCATCTTTAAAACTTGTAAAGGAGCTTTACAATAAAATTCTTGAATAAAAACAATTCTGTCTCAAAAGCCATATAACAACAAAAACAAACAGGGCTGGACAAATGGCTCGTTGGCTAAGAGTGCTTGTCCTTTAAGAGAGCCCAGGTTCAGCTCCCAGCACCCACATGGCTCACAACCATTGGTGACATTAATTCTAGGAGATCTGGTGTCCCTTCTGACCTCTGTAGGCACCAGGCAGGAAGGCACCTGGTGCACGGACGTGCAGGCAGAACCTTCCTGCACATAAAATAATAAATCCACCTAAGCGAAAACAAAAACCCACCAAACACTCCAGGTTGACTCTCAGAGGATGGGAGTAGCTCTGCCAGGGTGAAGAGGGAGCCTCTCTCCAGTTGGGGCATTGGGATTGAGCAGCCAATGACAAGGACGAGGATACAAACCCTAGAGGGAAGACAGGGATGGCATGTAAAGACATGACACACGGGTGTAATCACAGCACTTGGGAGCAGTAGCAGACTGAATTCAAGATCAGCCAGGTCTACATAGTGCGTTCCAAGACAGCCAGGGCTGGATAAAGAGACCCTGTCCAAGGAGACCACTCAGAGATCTGCTTTCCTCTGCTTCCTAAATGCTGGAATTACAGGCATTCACCACCACCGTCTCAACCAGAATTCTTGCCTTCCAGAAGGTGGCAGTGAAGGGACACGCATCCACCAAGTCCCGGCTCCCACACGTGCGGAAGTAGCTGCTCTTAGTGCTCCATCCACCCTATGAAAGACCATCCCCGAGACCCCCCTTCTAATCCTGATCCCAGACTTCAGATACATCCCCTTTCTTCCTAGATCCTGATCCTCTGGAGCAGTGAGGAGCCACCCCCTGACAGGTGGCCTGAGACAATGGTGCCCTTGACGGTCATCGAGGGGCACAGGAAGGTGAAGAGGGAGGACTCCTACTGGGGACCAGGGAGGACTGACCCAGGATTTCCTGAGCCTAGATGGACTTCTCTATGGGTCTGAAGGAGTCAGGCCATGGGTTCTAGCTGAGGGTCTAATTGGACCGATGCTCTTAAGCTAGGGTGGGTCTCACTGGTACACAGTTGCCTGCTCTGTGCAGGGTCCTGGGTTCCACTTCTAGCCCTGGAAAATAGAGTACTGAAGTACCCGTAGTATGTGAGGCAAGAGGCTCCAGGGATGTCTCAAATAAAGGGTGAAGTCTCAGATGAGGAACGTGGGATCGTGGGGAAATACTACAGAGAGAGAAGCACAGTGGGCTGGAAATGGGGGGCTTGGGAACCCACACAATGCCACACCACATGCCCCATGCCGTGGTCTTCTAGGCCGACACTCTCATCTCACCAAGTCAGATTTCTTTAAATAACGTATCTGATGTGATAATAGAGGGAACCCCTAGTTGCCAAACTAAAGGACCTTAGAGACAAGGGGGAAACTGCCCTCTAGGCTTGTGGGCAGGCTTCTGCATCCCTAGCTTTCCCTTCTACACCCTATCTGAAGGGCTTCTTCTTACTGAGTGGGGGCTGAGGGGTGTTTCTCATGCTGAGACGCCCTCGGCTCCCTCCGCCCCACCACAGGCCAGCGATCGATTCTTCCCGTACGACAACATCAGCACCAATGCCATCCTCAGCCTTGATGTCCACACCGCTCTTTCTACCAGTGAGGTGAGGGCGGGACCCGAGAGACCTCCACTGTGGTGGGGACACACCAAAGACACGTCAGGTTCCCGCGCCCTGAGATCCAGCCCTTTGCTCCTGACTGGGCAAGTTCCCCCAAATCCCCAGGAACACTGAACTTCTAGTAAGACTCCAAGCAATGGCTCCCATTCCCTAAGCTCTGCCCCAACCCCTCAGGCAGGCTGGCCTCTCCTCATAGGCTGTAAGGATTTGGGTCAGGAAGTTCCTTCTCATAGCTCGCTTAAATCCCTCTGCAGGTGGACTTCGCCTTTGCGGTGTGGCAGAGCTTCCCTGAGCGGATGGTGGGCTTTCTGACTTGGAACCATTTCTGGAACGAGGCCCGGGGTGGCTGGGGCTACAGGACTGAGCTGGCCAATGAATTCTCCATGGCCCTCACTACGGCTGCCTTCTACCACAGGTGCAGTCATTGACCCCAGCACAGGGAGAAAGGGCCAGAGTGGGTGGGTAGGTGCCTGCTGTCTGGAGTCAAGGCTCAAGGCCTTAATAAACCTCTTCCCTGTGATGTGATCTAGGGACTTCCCCTTGTTGAGCTGGGCTGGGAAGCTAGCTCAGTTGGTCAGAGCACTTGGGTAGCATGTGCAAAGCCTTGGATCCCATTCCCAATCCTGACTAAAAGTGGGCATGTTGGCACATGCCGTAATCCCAGCACTGGCTCAGTGGAAGCAGCGGGGGAAGGGGGGGATCAGGAGTTCAAGGTCACACTCAGCTGCAAGGTGAGTTTGAGGTCAACCTGGCATGTCTGAAAAACCCTGAGTCAGAGACAGACTCCTTATGCAGCTGAGGGCTGAGATTACAGATACCATTCCCCATCAGGCCTTGCTTCTGGGGCCTCTTGAAAGTGATTCTTTAATCCCACTTAAACCTCATCCATGTATCATGGAACTGGCTCTCAGGATGGAGAAGGCTAATCCTCGTGTGTGCAGAGGGGGCCCAGCTTGTACACAGCCTCCCTGAAGCTGGTCTTTGGGTAGCCATGTTTGATGGCTTTGGAGTCATCTAGTACTCCCCCTGCCACCCAGTCTGACTGTCTGAGTTGGGTTGGAGGGACAGGATACATGACTGCCCATCTCCTAAGCCACAGGGCACTTGGAGCGCCTGGTCATGCCCAGGACAGGAGCTCCCTGTGAGGAGGTGGAGGACAGGTCTTGGAAAACAGCTTCTTGTCTGGGGTCCAAGGATGGAGAATGGATCCTGCCTGCAGCCTTTCCCATCCCCTAAGGCCTACCTCACACCTCACAGGTACTACCACACCCTCTTCACCCACTCCCTGACTAAGGCCCTGAGGACCCTGGTAGACGACACTCCTGCCTGTGTGGACGTCCTGATGAACTTCCTGGTAGCAACTGTCACCAGGCTGCCCCCTATCAAGGTGCCTTATGGAAGGCAGCGCCAGGACGCTGCTCCGCTGGTGAGAGGACCCCGGGGACAGGTCCGCACTGGAAAGCACGGGTTGGGAAAGGAAAGAGGACGGATTCTCTTTTGCCGTCTAATCCAGCTCTTGCCGCAGCAGGGGTGAGGGCTCAGTCGAGCTTCGTTTTTCTTCCACCTCTTAGGTCGCTGAGGGACCTGGGCCCAGACCGGAGCCTCCGTCTCTGGCTCAGGACTGCATCAACCCTGTGGCAGCAAGGTTCGGCCACATGCCTCTGGTGTCCTCTCGAGTGCGAATGGACCCGGTGCTGTTCAAGGATCCGGTGTCCGTGCAGCGCAAGAAGTACCGCAGTCTAGAGAAGCCCTAGGTAAAGCGCTGCACCTGCCTGCTGGACAGGAGACAACCAATCAAAACTTTTACGGGTAACAGTCACGTCCGGGTTGGCCATGCACGACAGGGCGCCTTGAGGGGCGGGGTCTCCTCCTGGCTGAGGCGAATCTGCGTTTGGCACAGGCCGGGGCACAAGCCGATCCCGGTCCCAGAAATGCCTTTCTCTGTATCTCTGCCTGATCCATTCCTAACCCGCATGCCCACTCACCTCCTTGGTGGTTCGAAGCCCTGGCACGGTTCACACCGAGTGCTTGCGCACACCGCCGGGCCTGAGGACGGGCCTGGGAGCTCCAGAGGGCGGTTCTTGCCCTCCTCTCTTTGGTCTGGCAGGTGCATCATAAGTTGTTTTCTTGTTTTGTTTTTTCGAGACAGGGTTTCGATGTGTAGCCCTGGCTACCCCGAAACTAGCTTTGTAGATCAGGCTGGCCTCGAACTCACAAAAATCCGCCTGCCTCTGCCTTCCGAGTGCTGGGATTAAAGGTGTGTGTCACCACCGCCTCGCTCATCGTAAATATTTGACCTATAGTTACAAGAGTATTAACTGGTTGTCAGCGTTGTGGAATGTGGGCGGGCAGAGTATGCACGAGACAAAACTCCATCCCCTGCTCTGGGGTTCCTAGTCCACGAAGAAAGCAGACATCCGTAGACACCAGGGTTTCCAGGCTCAATCAAGACTGAGCAAAGAAGCCAGGACTCTGGAATAACTGGAGAATTTTGGGGGTTGTGTGCCAGATATAGCAGATGCTGGTCTCTGGAGCGACCAAACTAGCCGCACTGCACTACCAACCTTGACCACTAGAGGTCAGCTGCACTACTCTCCCTTCAAAGGAATGGGAGTTTGGTTTTGCTTTCTTGATTTTTTTTTCTTTTGTTTTTCATTTTTTTCAAGACAGGGTTTCTCTGTATTGTCCTGTCTGTCCTGAACTCATTCAATAGACAAGGCTAGCCTCGAATTCACGGAGATCCACTTGCCTCTGCTTTCCAGAGAGCTAGGATTAAAAGTGTTCACCACTACAGCCTGGCTTTCAATTTTTTTTGGGGGGGGGGCGGGGGAGGGTGGACTTGAGAAGTGAGACAAAGTCTGACTCTGTAAACCCAGGCTTACTGCCTCAGCTCAGCTTCCCAAGTAGAGTTACAGGCGTGAGCCACAGTGCCAGACTATGGAGTTAAAGACTGAGCAAGAGGGCGAATTGAGGGGAAGTGGAGGCATGACTGTGTGTAGCCCCCCAGTCTGGAAACTCGGGAGGAATATGACAGAAGCCCACTTTGGCCTGCACACTTGGAGCTTTGGCTGTTCGCAACTGCGCTGGTTGCGGGGAGAGGGCTGTCCTCGGTGTCCTGTAGGTGAGAGTCCGGGAGGTACTTTCTTGGGTTCGTCCACCTGGAACTGGAATTATCACTTCCGAAATAAAGCACGTGTCCTTGCCCACTCACGCTCAGGCTATAAATACCAGCGCAGCAGCTGCATGGTGTGGCGGGCGCTCAGGGTCAAGGGGGAGCGTGGTGGGGGCCTGGGGTGACTCCAGACAGTGGGGGTGGGGGTGGGGTCTAATCCAGGCCCAAGGTATCAGGTGTTCTCCTTCTTTGATGGCTTGGGCCACTGTGGAAACTCCCGTGACCGGATTGCTGGCCGGAACAGTCTGTCCCCTGAGGCCTCTCACCCCCTTTCTCCAACTTCACTCCTGGCCCCTGTATGACTCAGGTCCTTCCTGGATCCTATCACAGCCCGGTGTGGAAAGTGGGCCGTTTATTGGAAGCTGGGAGCTGTCAGATGCTTGAGGTGCAAGAGGGGACTAGAGATTAAAGTGGAGGGGAGGTGGCCTGGCCCACGGTCAGGAGCACTTGAGGGTGAGGAATCTGCACAGCTGCCATCTAGGCAGTCTGCCAAAGATGGAGGGCACCCAGTGCCAGCGCCAGTGCCAGCCCACGGACAGGAGACACCTTTGCAGGACAATAGGCTGCCTTCCATTGGCTGTGCCTGTGTTGAAGGCAGCATTGGATTCAGCAGGTCTCAAACCCTGCGGTAACAGAGATTACCCAGGGTATGCGGGACGTGTCTCACGCTGGCTGTGTGACTTAGCCTCTCTGAACCTTGGTTTTAATGAAACCTGTGGGGACTGGAGAGATGGCTCAGTGCTTAAGAGTGTTTTCTACTCTTGCAAAGGACCCTGCCTGGGTTCCCAACCACACTGGGTGGCTCAAACACGAATAACTTCTGTTCCAGGGCATCCAAGACCCTCTTCTGGTCTCCATAGGCACCCAATCACATGGTTCATATACAGATAACTGTGTGCATGTGTACACACACACACACACTCACGTACACACAATCACAAACTAAAAGAAAGAGGACGACAGTCCAGGAATTCATGTCTGTAGTCTCTACAGCACTCAGGAAGCTGAGGCAGGGCAGGAGACCCTCTGAAAGTCCCAGGCCAGTCTAGACCACACGCACAAGACCTATCTCAGAACACTGACAACTGTGGAAAAGGACAGCAATGACCAGCTCTTGAGAGGCACAAAGGTATGGCACACATATCCCTAATATCCAGAATCTTGGGGTTAATGGAAGCTGAGGGGTGGGCGCTCACAGTGCTGAGAGGTAGAGTTTGTTCTTAGTTTTGTTTTTAACAGATGGGGGGGGAGGGTCAAACGAGAGGTCAGGTGGTGAGTGGTTCATGCTCTAATCCTCAGGAAGCTGAGACAGGAGGATGGGAATTACAGGCTAGCACGGGTTATCTAAAACTAAAAATTGAAAAAGCCAGATGTATCTGCAGTATACCTGGAATCCCAGCATTTAGGAGGCAGAGGCAAGAGGATCAGAAACCTGGCCAGTGAGACCACTCTAGGTGGAAGACAAGCTGGTGACCAGATCACACGGCAGAAAGAAAAAACCAGTTCCCGAAAGTTGTCCTCTGACCCACATGCACCGTAGAACACAAATGCCCATACTTGTGCATGGATACACAATAATAATCAAATAAAAAAAAGGAGCTGGAGAGATAGTTCAGTGGTTAAGAGCACTGGCTGCTTTTCCAGAGGATCCAGGTTCAATTCCCAGCACCCACGTGTCAACTCACACCTGTCTGTAACTCCAGTTCTGGAGCTGACACCCTCACATAGACATACGTGCAGGCAAAAATCATAAAATAAAAATAAAGTCTATAAAAGCTTTAAGATGATCAGGAGTTCTAGGTCATCTTGGGATACCTGAGTAACCTGTCTTAAAAACCAAACTAAGGGGCTGGAGAGATGGCTCAGAGGTTAAGAGCACTGGCTGCTCTTCCAAAGATCATGAGTTCAATTCCCAGCAACCACATGGTGGCTCACAACCACCTAAAATGAGATCTAGTGTCCTCTTCTGGCGTATAGACACACATGCAGGCAGAACACTATGCATACTAAATAAATAAATCATTAAAAAAAAAAACCAAACTAAGGTGCTGGAGAGATGGCTCAGGGCTAAGAGGTTCTGGGTTCAGTCCCGGTACCCACATGGTAGCTTACAACCACCTCTAATTTGCGTTCCAGGGGGTCTGATGCCTTCTTCTGGCCTCCAATGTACATGGTACACATACATGCCCTACAAGGCGAAACACTCATACACATAAAAAATTCAAAAACCCTAAAGACCAGACTCCAAAAATATAAAACAGATGCTTGCCATTTATTTTAAAAGTGGGATGCTGTTGGTGGAGGCGGACACTTAGCCTCTCACCTGCCAGGGCAGAGTGAAGACAGGAGGCCGGGAAGCTGGTCTGGCCTTGACAACAGCTTTTACTGCGGAGTCCCTTTCCCAGGACGCTGATCAAAGTGACCCATACACAACCACCAGGTATGTGGCAGGCTTGGCTGTCTTCACAGCCCTACCCGAAGTTCCAGGTTTAAAGACTGGCCCACAACAGATGTACACATTGCCCAGGACTTCCTAAGGAGGCCTGTCACCTCTGAGACCGGATGGGCCTCTCCGCTTGTGTCTTGTAACCACAAGCCAGTTTTAAGGATTCTTTACCCAAACTCCAAGAATACCCCTCCTTGTTAGCCCCTAGATACATCCTGCTCCCTAGGTTAACTAGGTTGGGTCATCTTCCAGGTAACAGAGCACAATCTACAATCTCCTGGAGTCCTATCCGGTCAAGGGAGGTGGCCTTGCCCTGGGACCGAGGACACGGTCCCAACTGGAATCTGTCCCTGCCACCTGTGTCAAGGCCATGGCTACACTGACACTGACAGCTTTCTGGGCTGGGGTACCAGAAGGAAGTAACCAGCCAGGTCCTTCTGTAGTTAAGAGGCGTCCTTCAGGAAGTCACATGGGGCCCACAGTCAAAGTGGCCAAGACACAGAGAAGCCTCAGGTGCCCTTTGGCCCCACATCTCAAGGGTGGGCCTTGGTAAGTCACGGGCAGGGGCTCCCAAGGGCTGCAGGGAGGACCAACTGGGGAAAGGCAAGCAAGTGGGGGGCTGGGATCCTTGAGGCCAGTCTCCTAGAAGCAATTCTTCCTGGTCAGGAGAATGGAAGCTAAGTTCTACCCCTGGCCCAGGGTGAAAGATGTAACATTCTAACCTGCTCCAAAGATCAGAACATTCCATACCACTGTCCCCTCCCTCAGGGGTGGCTCAGGTCTGACAAGCTGTCATTGATTCCAGGAATTCACAATGAAGTCCTGAGAAGCAACCCCAAGTTGTCCTCTGACTGCCACACACATTCTTTGTAGAGTTCATTCAGTTGAGCCCGACAGAAGCGAAAGGCATGATTCTCCCCTTAATTAAGGTAGTTCCGGCTCTCTGCTAATAGACCTAACTGCTAAGTTAGCCTGTTTCCCCAAATTCTAATTCAAAAGCACAATTTCTGCTTTCCCCCTTTTATCTCTTCTTTCAATCTTTGTGTGTGTGTGTTCGTGTGTATGCTGCATCCTTCATTGCTCTCCAACTTTTTTTTTTATTATGTATACAATATTTTGTCTGTATTCCAGGCCAGAAGAGGGCACCAGACCTCATTACAGATGGTTGTGGGCCACCATGTGGTTGCTGGGAATTGAACTCAGGACCTTTGGAAGAGCAGGCAATGCTCTTAACCTCTGAGCCATCTCTCCAGCCCCTCCAACTTCTTTTTTGAGGTACGGTCTCTCCCTGAACCTAGATTGCACAGATGTGGTTAGACTAGCAAGCTAGTAAGCCCCAGGGACCCTATTTCCACCTCCTACTAAGTCCAAGGTGCATAGCACCCAAACCCAGGTGCTGTTCCTGTCTCTGTGGCAGGCCTCTACCCAGTGTCATCTCCCCAAACTGACCAAAAAACCCTAAGCCAGCTTGCCCCCAACATGCTGAGCTTTCTCAGTGTTTTGATCACACACACACACACACACACACCCATTACAGCCATTCAGCTGTTTACAGAACTCCACTGCAGACCCTAACTCAAAGGCGTGACTTTCTTTCTCCCTTCTCCCTAGCTCCTAGCAGCATCTGCTGAGATGTACAGCTTGCCTGGCTTGTGTGTTTTTCCTCGCACAATCTATCTAATAAAATGGTCTTCAAAGTATCTTTCTGAGTCTGTTTCAAAATTCTTTTATCAATGAGACTAACCCCTACAAAAGGAAGCCTGTGTGCCCGGTCAGGTGTCTGGACATGTATAGGACACCCCAGAGTCCCCTTCTGTGGCTCCGTGCCTTTCCAGCTGGGACATTAGGAAGGACGCCAGCTGAGGATCCAGCCCAAACACAGTCCTGGAGAAGGACATCCTCATCTGCCTCAGGCGCATCCTGTGGGCTCATAGGTCAACGAGAGTCCCACTGGTATGGACCAAGGCAGGCTGTGCCTTGAACCTGGCATCCTGGCTGGACACTCAATGCACCGCCATGCATCCTGGCCATGCCTCCAATGGTGTCTGACCAGATAGTCAGTCTGAGGGGCCTTGGCACGCCTGGCAGTCCTTCATTTCTTCAGAGTAGCTCTCAATCTGGATGGTCATGATGTAGAAGTTGAACCTCCCCTGGAGGCGGTCCCTAGCCACCTTCAGCACAGCCTGGGCATCAGCATTCTGAGCTGGGAAGAGAGAAAAGTGGGATCCTTGGCCTCACGTCTACCCCTGGGGCACAAATAGGGGACAAGCAATGCCGGGGCTATCCTGCACCAGACATGCCCGAGAGCAAGGAAAGCACTGGCCTCACAGCTTGAATGTGTCTCCCCCACCGGCTCACCCCCTGCTCCTGCAGAAATGATCGGACCACCCCAAACAAGGCCTCCGTTATCTATCTCCATAAATGCAGTGTAAGGCTCAAAGGGCATTTCGATGCTCAGCGTGTGGCCAGAGCTTGGCACACCCTCAGGAACAGCCTGGGGGCCTCTGGCTGCTGCTCTTCACCTTCACTCACCGATAGCTATGTGGACAGACAGCACCGGCTGAGCCACTGTCAGCGCCCAGATATGCAGGCTGTGCAAGGCCTCCACCCCATCCACGGACAGCAAGAGATTCTTCACGGCTGTGAAGTCCACACCTTTGGGAGTCCCTGGGAAGAGTGAGCACAGTGGTGAAGGACACTACCCTCCCATCACGCGCCATTCCTCCAGAGCCGCCTTGGCCAGCAGGTCACCTGTGGCTCCCACCCCTCAGTCTGTCCTGTTACACCAAACTGGAATGACCTCGTGGATTTATCTGTTGTGTCTAGAATGGAACTCTGAGCACATGAGTCTGTTCTGCTCACAGGTAAATGGTGTCTATTTGATTTTAGACAGAGTCTTGCTATGTACCTCCAAGCTGGTCTTAGACCCCAATTCTGCTTCACCTTCCTGGGTGCTGGGATTACAGGGGTGGCCCCACCAGGCCCTGTGAGGCCAGACATCTTGATGAAGATAGCCTGGAAGCCCCAGACCAGCACCCTACTCTTTTCCACCTGTCCCTGACCCCCTAAAAAGCCATGGCTTAGGCCTAAGCCCCAACGCCTAAAGTGTAGGAAACCGTGTGGATTAGACTAGGAGTTCCAAACACCATTCAGTGCTGCTGCTGAGGCAGGAACAGGGTTTGGGCGCCCAGAGACCCATGGTAAAGGACCGAACTGGTGTGGAGTCTCTCGGCAACTGTGGTGGTGCACGCCTATATTTTCAACATGGTAGAGGCTGACGCAGTCCAGTCTGAGCTGCATCTAGAGACCCTGTCTCAAAACCAGGGGATTACAGAGATGGCTCAGAGGTTAAGAGCGCTGGCTGCTCTCTCCCAGAGGTCCTGAGTTCAATTCCCAGCAACCACATCTGTAATGAGATCTGGTGCCCTCTTATGGCACACAGGCATACATGCAGGCAGAACACTGTATACATAATAAATAAATCTTTAAAAGCCAAAACAAAACAAAAAACCTCAGTGTGTTTTTAAAAAAAAAAAAACAAAAAAAACCAGCAACAACAAAAACCAACGGGATTAGAGAGGTGGTTCAGTAATGGAGAGCACTTGTCTCTCTCCCAGGGGACCAAGGTTCAGTTCCCAGCACCAGGAAGGTGGATGCAGGCAGATCTCTGTGAATTTGATGTAAGACCATGTTTCAAAAATAAAATTTAAAAAAGCTGCTGGGTGTGGGGTGCATGCTTTTAACCCAGCACTTGGGAGGCAGACTTTGAGGCCAACCTGATTTTGAGTTCCAGGACAGCCAGCGCTACACAGAGAGAGACCCTGTTTCAAACCCTGCCCCCATCTCCAACAAAAACAACCCCAAACACCGGAACCAAATCCCAGTCTTCCTGGGAAAAAGCACCTGATGGCTGGGGGTGGGGCTCCAGGTGTTACCAAGGCCACCCAGCCACGGGACCAGCAAGGGCCCTGCACATTCCAAACAAGGGAGGAGGCAGCCCTGGGCCCACGGGGAGGAAGAGCACAGGCTGGGAACTATCTAGGAACCGGCTCCTGATCAACTCAGAGCTCTAAGGACCTGTGTTAGGTTGTAGACGTCCACTCACACTCTAGTGTGCGGGTTCTCCAGACAGACACGCCGCCCCTGAGGCGGATTAGTGAGCCACAGGCTGAGGGAACCCCAAAGTCAGGCTGGGGAGATAATTGCTGCTAACAGCACCTAGGTCTGTTTGATCTCCCAGAACTCACGCTAAACACCACGCACACATGCATGTGGCACAGTAGTAATCCTAGACAAGGCAGATGCCTTGGGACCGACTGACTGGCCAGCCAGCTTGGTCTAATTAGAGAGTTCCAGAGGGTAAAGTGAGGACCTGAGTTCAGGTGCCCAGTACCCACAAGAAAAACAAAGACAAGACAGGTGTGGCTGTCCTCCCCAGTAACCCTAGAGCTGAGAGGGGGGTGGAGGACAAGCCGACCCAGCTGGCTTGCTGGTCAGTGAGCTTGGAGAAACTAGACAGCTCTAGGTTCCATAGGAGACCTTAATAAGCTATTAAATAATTAATTAAGGGCTGAGTGGTAGTAGCACACGCATGCCTTTAATCCCAGCAGAGGGAGGTGGATTTCTGTAAGCTCGAGGCCAGACTGGTCTACAGAAAGTTTCAGGACAACAACAACAAAACAAAAAAGGAACGGAGAGATGGCTCAGAGGTTAAGAGCACTGGCTGCCCTTCCAGAGGTCCTGAGTTCAATTCCCAGAAACTACACGGTGGCTCACAACCATCTGTAATGAGATCTGAGTCCTCTTCTGCCGTGCAGGCATATATTTATTTATAATAAATAAATAAATTTGAAAAGCAAAACAAGCCGGGCGGTGGTGGCGCTCGCCTTTAATCCCAGCACTCGGGAGGCAGAGGCAGGCGGATCTCTGTGAGTTCGAGACCAGCCTGGTCTACAAGAGCTAGTTCTAGGACAGGCTCTAAAGCTGCAGAGAAACCCTGCCTCGAAAAAAAAAAAAAAAAAAAAAAAAAAGCAAAACAAATAAAAAATAAAAAACCAGCTAAAATAAGGTGACCCAGGAATGGTACTGCATCCCGGAAGCAGAAGCGAATGAGCTCCTGTGGGTTCAAGGCCAGCTTACTCTACTCCGTGAGACCCTGGTCTCAAAATTAGGGTGAGAGCTTGGTATGGTGATGCACGCCTTTAGTCCCAGCACTCGGGAGGCAGAGGCAGGTTGATCTCATTGAGTTAGAGGCCAGTTTGCTCTACAGCATGAGTTCTAGGGCAGCAAAGGCTACACAGAGAGACCTTGTCTTGAAACAAAACAACAAAAATCAGGCTGAGGAAGATACGCCACTGTCAACCTCTGGTTTCTACACATGACAGACGAACAAAGCCATCTGCATACACCCCACCTCCAAACCCCACAACTCTGAGGTACCTTCCATGAGAACCAAGATCACATCTCTCAGGATGGTTAACGTCGTCCCCAAGACCAGGATGGAGAAGAGGAAGGTGCAGATGGGGTCCACATACTTGTACTCAGGCTGCAGGAAAAGGACATAAGACATGGGCTCACTGGCATCCACCTGGGTCTCCCCATCATCTCCCAGCATCCACCTGGGTCTTCCGATCTCCCTCTTACCAGCACAGTATGGGGGGGGGATTCTCTTTTCAGGGTGAGCATGGGACTCACTCTAGCCTTGTCTTTGAATTTTCTACTCTATTCTGTAGAAAACCTCAGGACACATCTCTTCCTAAAGAGCTAAGGCACAGGCAGAGCTAAAGAGGAAGGTCAGCATCTGATTCACCATTCCCATTTTATAGATGGGGAAACTGAGGTTCGATGAGACCTCAGCCACACACATGGCTCGCTTTACATCTCACTGCCTCTGTGTAACAGGCAATGCCTGGGCTTCAGCAGCCCACAGTCCTGGGCTGGGAAACGGTACAAGTAACAACCTTTCTGAATGTATAAAGCACAGTTGCCTACCTTTTGGGCTTGTTGTAGAGGTAAAAGGAGCCAGCACTCAGTCAGTGTTAAATAAATATTCCTTCCCTTTCTCTACCTTCTCATCCTAAGCTGGAGGGGGCCTAACATGGGGGAAAAGCCCCGCACAGAGCCAGGCACTACCCCACCTCCCTCCCGGTGCCCACTCTGACCTTGAAGTATATAATGTAGGCAGCCACCAGGACACCCACACTCTGCAGAAGGTCCCCGATCACATGGATGAAGGCTGCTCGGACACTGGCGTTCTCCTGCTGCTGTTGGCTGTCTTCATGGCTTTGGTTACCATGGCTGTGCCCATGTCCATGGCTGTGCCCATGTCCAGACTGATGAAGGGCCAACCCCATTCTAAGAAAACAGACAAGACTCAATGAGGTAACAAAGGTTTCAAGTCAGCCAGGCACAGTCTATCCATTAGGGCTAGCCTCCCGAGGGTGAAATTCTGGAGGCCCCATCACTCAGTGACTGACCCTCTTAGGCGTAGAAATCTAGTCCTACAGCCTTAGCTCATAGCCACAGGGCAGAGTTCTGCCCACAGCGGGAGACTGACTGGGTGCAATACCCCAAAGCTGAGTTTCAGAGCAAGGGGGCACCAAGGAAGTCATCCAGTTCATCTCCTCATGGTACAGGAGGGGAACCTGAGACGAGAGAGCCAAGGAGACAGAAGGCCCAAACCTGTGATTTACCCACCCCCTCCATCTCTTTTACTGAGACCAGTTCTAGCCACGCCAGCCTGACTTGCCCTTTGGTTCAGCATGAACCAGAAGCACCCCCTTTCCTGTGGGTAGCCTCCAAGTTTATTCTCTGACATGTAACATGGGGGAAAGGGGGTTTGAAATGGTGGAGGTGCAGACCTATAACTTCTCATGTCCCTGGCCTAAGGTCTAAAGGAGAACCCATGTATACCAGGAAATTCTGTGTTGGGAAGGGAGCATGGACTCCTTCCACTGGGAGCTGATGGAGGTTTGCATATGGGGATGGGGGAGGGGGAGGGTTAATTATAGGAAACTGGGGTCACACTCACATGATGTTCACAGCCACAGCGCAGGCCGACGTGATTAACATGGTGCCCCCTTTGATCTCATAATCTCCAGAAATCAGACGCTGCACAGCCAGGTACACCAGCACCCCAGTTACCACCCAGATGGACAGCACAGACACCAAGGCTCCGAGGATCTCTGGATAAGAGCCCAACCACAGGAACAACCTCAGCCTGGGCCCTAAGGGTGGGAAGGCCCACTCCCTCCATGTAAGCCCCTCTCCACTGCGGTCAGGATCTCTCTTTGGTGTTTCCTGAAGACATGCCTCATCCCGCCAACTCATATATGAGAACTCATATTTAGAATCATTTAGCTCAACCTTGTTTGCTGAACATGGGAAGAAACATATTTATATATACACACATATACATAATATATAATATACATATATATTATATTATATTATTATATTATATTATATCCAGCATGGCGGTGTACATCTCTAATCCTAGAATGTGGGCTGCTAAGGCAAAGGGACTGCCTGAGTTTGATATTTATGTTTTTTGTGGGCTCACTATGTAGATCAGGCTGGCCTTGAACTCAAGAGATTCATCTGCCTCTGCCTCCCTTGTGCGGGGATTAAGGGCATATACCTAATTTTCCTACCCAAATCAAGGTAAGGTCACTACCTAATTTAATTAAAGGTAACAGAAGAGGGCCCAGACTTCCCAGAGCTGGAGTTAAGCTACAGCCAAGAGCAATGGATGCCAGCGGCTAAGCCACCTCAAGTTCCTTGTTTTGCTCAACTGACAAATGGAGGCTGAGGGCACGGGCCATCTCTCCAGAGAGGAAAGGGACACTGCCATCCAGAAGGGAACTAACAGCTTAAGGCGGTGTTTACTGACCTTTCCCTACCCCACAGGGCATCCATAGTGACAGGCAATGCCAGTGCTATTGTCTTTTGTTCTGGGCCACTATTTCCTAAGCAAGAAAGGTGGACTTTGCTTCTCCATTAACTCCCAGATAACTGGCACCAAGTCTGTCCCATCAGATTGGGAGTTCCTGGGGGACAGAGGCCAAAGCAGACATTCGGCCTTACTCCGGGCAATCCTGTCATGGCACAGGCCTCAATTCCAGTCCTTGGGAGGTTGTGACAGTAGCGTTACTGTGTTTGGCACCAGCCAGGGTTATACAAGTGAGTTAGAAGCCAGCATGGATGACCTATCAACATCCTGTTTATAAAAAAAAATGAAAACAAGGGCTGGAGAGATGACTCAAGAGGATAAGAGCACTAGCTGCTCTTCCAGAGGTCCTGAGTTCAATTCCCAGCAACCACATGGTGGCTCACAACCATCTGTAATGAGACCTGGTGCCTTCCTTGCACCATTGCATGCTTAATAAATAAATCTTTAAAAAAAAGAAAACAAAAACAAACTAGCTGGGTGTGGCACATGTCTGGAATTGCAAGACTTGGGAGGTGGGGACGTGAGGAGGGTCAGGGATCTCAAGGCCAGCCTGAGCTACTAGAGGTGCAGTCTCAAAAAACTGAAAATTCCAAACAAAAACTCTATTCTGACCCGGGCTTTCTCTCTTGGATCAACCCTGTCTGTGGCCCACAAAGATCCTTACCAGCTCGCTGCCAGCCAAAGTTCATGGTCTTAGTGGCTGGTCGGGAAGACACCCAGAGGGAGAAGAGACTAATGAGCATGCTGGCAAAATCCGTAAGCAGGTGGGCGGCATCTGTCATAATGGCCAGGCTGTGTGCCAGGTATCCACCTGCAAAGTGCAAGCCTGGAATGAAGTTCCCCCAAGGAGTTAGCTCCCCCAGTCCTATACACTGGGGAGACTCTAAGCCCTCGAAGACAAATGCTGGGATCAGGGTCTCTGCACTGGCCAGATGTACTGTTAATACGCCCATGGCCTTACCAATGATTTCCCCAATCATGAACACTAGGCAGATGGCAGAGGCCACGTAGAGCTTGCGCCGGGCCGTCTGCTTCTTGGGGTCAGGGTGACTACCAGCGTCCTTCTGGGCATGGCAATAATGGTTGCTCTGGATCGCCAGCTCAACAGCAGGCAGGTTCACAGGAGGGGCCCTGCCAGCCTCAGTCTTCCACAGAGATCCTAAGTATGACCTGGAGGTGAAAGGAAGGAGAGAAACACTCAGCCGGGAGGAGGGAGCACAGAGTCAGTCTCTAGGAGTACTGCTGGCCCCGTGTTTCCAGAAAAAGTTAACAACAGTGCCTGCCAGGTGGTCAGAGGTAAAACGCCAATGATACAGGGGGATGCCGGGGAAGTGAGTCTTGGGACCTTGTTCTAAGTCGTTCCCTCCTCCTCCACTCCTTCCCAGGTCTAGAGGACTGTCTTTAGGAACTAGCCAAAGGGCAGGCCGTCCAGTCGAGCACAGAGAAAAAGCAGAGTCCTGGCTCAAGACAGTAGCCTGGAATGTAGCGCACCGCACCCGAGGGCACAGGGCCTCCCCACCTCAAGGCTGCATGGGATCAAAGTGCTGGAGTGAAGGTGGGGTTCCAGGCACCCGACTGTGTTCAACTGGGGCGCCCCAGCAGGCAGTGTTCAGGATCTGTAAGCTTGGTCAGGTGAGACAGGTGATCCCCGGGGCTAAGAGGCCATCGCCAATTTCCTCTTTCCCTTGCTTCACCCCATCCCTCTGGCGGGATCCCAGGTTCAAGCCCCCGCCCGGACCAAACACAGCCAGGACGGCCAAAGAGGAGGTGCCTGTGATGCCGCCCAGATTCCCGCCCCTTGGGGCTTAAACTTACCGGGCTCCGCTCGTGCTCTCCAGCAGGTTCTGCTTGTCCACGGCCGGCATGCCGCCTCTCCCACAGTGCGCCCTCGAAGTTGCGCGCCGGACGATGGCAGCGTGCACTCGCCTTCCGCTCGGGTCCCGTCGCTGCGCCCCGTGCCCGCCCGCTTTATTACCGGCCCTCACCACCCCGTGTGAAGCCGCCCGCCGCGCGTCGTGTGCAAAAGCCCGCGGGGAGGGGGGAAGGGTGAGCGGCTGCAAAGGGAATCGCGGCTCTGCCCCCTACACTGATCCCCTGCGTCCCGAGCCTGAAGGAGCCCAGCGGCTTGCGACCAAAAGCTTAAGGGTCTTTGCCCGGAGCAAAGGATTTGTTGAGAGTTGTCCAGAGTTGTTAAGTTAGGACTGAGTGACCGAAACCCCCAGTCTTACTGGCATCCCATAGTTAAATCTTAGGGTGTGAGTTTCTAGAAAATCGGCCGGGCGTGGTGACGCACGCCTTTAATCCCAACACTCCCGAGAGGAAGCAGAGGTAAGCGGATCTCTGTGAGTTCGAGGCCAGCCTGGTCTCCCTCCATAGTACGTTCCAGAACAGTTAGGGCTTCTTTACACAGAGAAAACCTGTCTCCAAAAACCAAGAAAGAGAGAGAGGCCTTAGGGCAGGGATGTGACTACTGGCAGAACGAATGGGGACTCCTGAGGCTACAGGTCGGGCTTTCAGCTACAAAGAGAGACTTCCCGGAAGTTTGATCCATCTTCTTTTCTAGGGAGTGATACTCGGGTGGTGGGCTGGGGCGCAGGCTGCGGGCCGGGTCTGCCTCCTTCTGCAGGGCGTGGGGGAGGGTGCCTACGTGGGAGGGGTACACGGAGACACGCAGTATCCCAGGGTAGTATCGTTGGAGTCACAGACCCAAGCTTCCCTTGAAAAAGCACCAGTTCCTTCTGCCTAGCGTTGAGATTAGGATCTGGAGTGGCCGGCTTTATCTCCACCTCTACAAAGAACAGTGCCCTGTCTTGTTGTTTAAGAGAAAACACGGTCACCGGTGTGATGCCCCACACACCTGTTTAGACCATAGTCCACATTTTCTGGGGCTTGGGCCCTATTCCCCCCTCCCCCCAGTGTTGGCCTCTGATAGGTAGCTTGCCTATAGTCTGTGGGGGCAGGGCTAGGGTTGTAGCTCAGCTGGTAGGGTGCTTGCCTGGTGTGCAGCCCACCTCTGTAAAGGTGGAAGGGAAAAAAAAAGATCAGAAGTTCAAGGTTATCCTTGGCTATATGGCTAGCCTGAGGCCAGCCTGGGATACTTCACAGTTGCAGGCCCTGTCTCAAAAACCAACAATAAACCCACACCAAATCTTCTCAGAGGACTGGGTAACAGGACAAGTGTTTCTGGTCAGAGTGCATTGAGCATTCAGCTGATCGGGAAGCAGGGACCAGAGGACTCTTCTAGGAAGGACCTCCAGTGGTCTGCCCGGCTTAGTGTTGAGAACCTAGTTGGGTGCCCAACCTGTGAAGTAAGACTGAAACACGTGACACAGCTGCACACGCCTGTAACCGCAGGGATTAAGGAGCCTTAGGCGGAAGGAGCTCGGAGTTTGAGGCTAGCCTGGACAGTTTACTGGGACCCTGTTTGGCTAGAGACAGTCTCCCTATGTAACCTAGGCAGGCTTGGAATTTGTGAACCTCCAGGATTGCGAGCTAGTGCTCTCTCTCCCCCGCCAACTAATTCCCTCCCGAGGAAGGCAGAAGAAACTAAAATCTTTCTTAGGACTTCTCCAATACAAAAACAAAAACAAAGCTCAGAGTTCCAGAAGCTTCCGAAACCAAACATAGGAAGGCTCCTGGAAGTTGGTGTTCCTGGAGAAGGCAGTGTCCCCACCCCTTCCCAGAAGCCCTGCCCTCTGTCCCTTATCTAGATTCTTTGTGGTGAATTAGTAAGAGTTAGCTTTCCCCGGGTTCTTAGTGTTAGTGGCTGGAGGGTACCCAGGAGGGAAGCTGTGAGATGAGACCTGGGGCTCTGCCTGGCATCAACCAAGCACCACAGGCAGACTGAACTGAGTTTGTGGAAAACCTGCTGTGGTCCACTGTAAAATTAGTTTCCTGCTGTGTGGGCATCTGGTGTCCAAAGCCCAGCCTTGAGAATTTGAAGTCGGCTTTCCTTTGTGTCCGCAGAAAGGACCTTTTGTTTGTTTTTCGAGACAGGGCTTCTCTGTTCCTTTGGAGCATATCCTGGAACTAGCTCTTGTAGACCAGGCTGGCCTTGAACTCAAGAGATCCGCCTGCCTCTACCTCCCAAGGGCTGGGATTAAAGGCGTGCGCCACCACCGCCCACCAAAAAGACTTTAATTGACTTGCAAGCTGCTGCTCAGTGATTTGAGTGCTGGGCTAGTATTGCTAGGGCCCTGGGTTAAATTCCAAAATGTACACACGTGCATACACACACAAACTCACTCACCCAACCAAAAATTTCATTTAAAACTTCAGCAAGGGGGCTGGAGAGATAGTGGTTAAAAGAACTCACTGCTTTTCCTTACATTAGCCAGCCACTTCGGCTACCCACCCCTTTTTGTACCTTTGACCTCTCCCCACTTGGCCCAGCTCAGTCTGGTCATGTCCACTCTGGACTCTCCCAGATGTCCCTGCTTCTAGCTATGCTCTCCTCTCTGACACAGCACAATAAACCTTCTCCTCCACCACACCTAGAAGCAGTCATTGTTGTTCTTTTAAAAATGCTGCAAGATCCCCCGCTGCTGTAGGTCCCAAATGGTGGTAGCAGGCCATGTGGCAGCAGACAGCGGGCCCTGGGAGCAGCCAGTCCCAGGCAGAGACGGCTGCCGGTCCCCGAGCAGTGGCTGGTCCCAGGCAGGGAGACACATGGTGGGCGGGCAGAAGACAGAGACAAGGATAGACACGACATGCAGAGTGAGGTTGAAGATTTATTCAGGGGGTTATGAAGGGGGAAGGGGGAAGGCGGGGGGAGGGGGGGGAAGGAAGGGAGAGGGGGAGAGGGAGAGGGGGAGAGGAAGACAGGGAGAGAGAGAGAGACAGAGAGAGGGAGGGAGGGAGGGAAGGAGGAGAAGAGGGACAGGGCGGAAGTGGGGAGAGAGGCAAAAGCTGCCTCTCAGAAAGGAAGACAGAAAAGAGAGAGAGCTCAGGCCGGAAGCTGAAGATCAGCCTGCCTCAGTGGATGGGGGAGTGGGCGTGGCTTGTCTCTTAAAGGGACCAGGGACCAAAACCATAACAGTCACGTCTTTCCCTTCCCTTTTCCTTTCTCTTTCAGACAGAACGTCTCCCAGTGCAGAGAAGGGAGGCACCTAATGCGGCTCACTAAGCCTCTTAAAGGACGTGTACGTGACTTTCCAAGAAGTGTCATACCGCAGACATCAAAGAAACAAGTGTGGGTCAAAGAGGGACACCCCGAAAGTGTCACGATGGCAAAACTGGTAGAGTCTACAGTCACCCAGTGCTGTTGGCATTGTGGACAAGTGAGTTGAGGCCCAGCTTCTGAGAGAATCAGTGTGCACGCTGAGCAAAGGTCTGAAATGACTTCCTGAAATAGGGAAAGGAAAATACAAACCAAAGAGAGCGGTACCTGGGTCCTACTGAAGTACCAGGCTGCTCTACCCAGAGAGGCATGCGCGTGAGAGCTAAGAGGGAGGAGCCCATCCCCTGCCAATTCGTGGTGTAAGACACAAAAATAAAATAGAAGGCCTCAGTTTTAAAAGTATTTTTCTTTTATTAAAGATTTGTTTATCTTTATTGGGTGTGCGGGTGTGTTCTGCCTGCATGTATATATGTGTACCTGGAACCTTGGAGTCAGAAGAGGGCTTTGGCCCCATTCCCTGGAACTGGAGTTAGAGACAGTTGTGGGCCACCATGTGGTACTGGAAACCAAAGCCAGGTCCTCTGCAATAGCAGCCAGTGCTTCTGAGTCATCTCCCTAACCCCAAAAATGTTTTTCTTAATTAGTTTGAACTGTGGTGTCTTCTCCCCTCTCAAAAAAAAAAAATGATTAAAAAAGAAAACCAGGTGTGTGACAGCAGCAAGAACAGAGTCATGACCCATGCAAGAGTGAAGAGCTGACCTTTAATTCCAGCACTCGGGAGGCAGAGGCAGGCGGATCTCTGTGAGTTCGAGGCCAGCCTGGTCTACAAGACCTAGTTCCAGGACAGGCTCCAAAGCCACAGAGAAACCCTGTCTCGAAAAACCAAAAAAAAAAAAAAAAAAAAAAAAAGAGTGAAGAGCTGGGCTGGCACAGAAAGCTTCCAAGGTGCACTGGCTGGTTTTGTGTGTCAACTTGACACAAGCTAGAGTCATCAGGAAAGTACCTCAATTGAGGAAATGCCTCTGTAAGATCTGACCGAAAGCTGGGCAGTAGCGATGCATGCGTTTAATCCCAGCACTTGGGAGGCAGAGGCCGGCCTGGTCTACAGAGTGAGTTCCAGGCCAGCCAGAGCTACACAGAGAAACCCTGTCTCGGAAAACAAAACAAGTGATGTCTCTTTATAGCAACAGAAGCCCTACAACAGCTAAGTAGATTAATAAGAGAAGTGGGAGCGGAACAAAAACTAACAAACTCATCTATAGTTCAGACTGGCCTTGAATTCCTGATTCCCCTGCCTCTACTCCAGAAGCACTGGGATTGTAGGCTTGAGTCACCACACTTGGTTTATGCTGTGCTGGGGATTGAAGTCAAGAAGACATCGTGAGCCGGGCGGTGGTGGCGCACGCCTTTAATCCCAGCACCCGGGAGGCAGAGGCAAGTGGACCTCTGTGAGTTTGAGGCCAGCCTGGTCTACAAGAGCTAGTTCCAGGACAGGCTCTAAAAAAGCTACAGAGAAACCCTGTCTCGAAAAACCAAAAAAAAAAAAAGAAAAAAGAAAAAAAAAAGACTTCGTGAAAGGTAGACATCAGTAAACTCTATATCCTAGGCTTGTTTTTGTTTTTGAGATAGGGTTTCTCCGTGTAAAAGCCCTGGCTGTCTTGTGTACCGTCCCTACTACGTGTACTAAGGTACTATGCCAGCAGTGCAGTCTGCACTACAGGACCATTCCCAAGCCAGGCAAGGGCCTGGAGATTTAAACACACAAAGATACACAGAGACATGGGCCCTTGAAACAAGAATGCCCTCTTTATTGTGTACCAGAGCCGCTTATATATGGATCCTTATATATGGGGCCACGCCCCAGCCAAACACACCAGAAACCATTCCCTTGCCATCAGGAACTTCTGAGGGTCTCGTGCTCAGAGCAGCTGCGAACACAGGAAAACAAGTTGTTTTGCTCAGAGCAACTGCAAGCATAACAAGTTGTTTACAGGAAATTCAGGGTCTGGGTCAACAGCCCCCAACAGTCTTGGAACTTGCTGTGTAGACCAAGCTGGCCTTGAACTCATAGAAATCCACCTGCCTCTGCTCCCCAAGTGCTGGGATTAAATGCATGTGCCACTATTGCTAGGCTTCCCTAAGGCTTGTTTCTGTCAAAACCACGCCTAACCATGTATCCCTGTCTGGTCTGACCCTTGACTTGTAGCCGAGTGTGGTCTCAAACTCATGACGGTCCTTCTGCTGAGACTCATGCAGATTACAGGTGTGCACACTAACAGCCAGCTTCATCAGTGTGGTTTTTTTGGTTTTCTTTTATTTGGTTGGTTTTTCGAGACAGGGTTTCTCTGTAGCTTTGGAGCCTGTCCTGGAACTAGCTCTTGTAGACCAGGCTGGTCTCGAATTTATAGAGATCCACCTGCCTCTGCCTCCCAGGTGCTGGGATTAAAGGCGCGCGCCACCACTGCCCAGCTCATCAGCTTTTGTTTTATAAAACAAGGTCTCAGACTGGCATCAAACTTGCTGTGTAGCTGAGGGTGACCTTGAACATCAAATCTTCCTGCCTCCACCTCCCAAATGGTGGGATCACAGGTGTGCACCACCAAGCCCCACCTTCACCAACTCTCAGCTTTTTGGCTTTATCTTTTTTATTTTGAGACTGGGCCTATCTGCAGAGGCCTGACTGTCCTTGAACTCACAGAGATCCACCTGCCTCTGCCTCCCAAGTGCTGGGATTAAAGGCGTGCGCCACCAGGTCAGCTTCCTTTTGTTTTCTGTTTCCGGTGTTTGTGTCGTTCTGTGTTCCGCTTGGCTGTAGATGAACTGACTCTGCACTGCTCTCTGAGACTGGAAAGGGATTACAGACTGGCTGACTCTTAATTCTTTTCTCCTCAAAATGAAACAAATCAAAACAAAGAAAAACAGATTAAAAGAGGGTTGGGGCACCCTGTAGGTCAGGGTAGTTTTCATCCACTACCTCATGGTCCTCAGTTCCATCGTTAGCAACACACACAAGCACTCAAGCTGAATGAGGTCACACCTCCTTTGTAGTTACATGAAAAAAGCGCTGTAAGTTTATTTTTTATTCTTTTTCATTATTATTTTTTGAGACAGAGGCTCTCTATGTAGTTCTGGCTGGTCTGGAACTCCCCATGTAGACCAGGTTGTCCTCGAACTCACAGAGATGCAGCTGGAGTGCTGGGATGAAAGGCCATTGGCCCCCGTGCCCAGCCCGCTGTGCATTTATTAAAACAACATATAGCACAAACTCAGTACTCTCCCCGTCTTTGGGGACGGGCACTGAAATACAGTACATTGCCCCTTCCCAGGCTGTTGAGTGAGACCCACCCTCCCACCAAGGAAGGGAAGTGGGCAGCTCTATTACTTTGGCTTACTTCCCTCTTTGTGACAATCGCCAGTCACACAATGACCAGGCGTGATCATACAAAAGTTCTCATACAAAAAGCACCAAATTGGCATACATATACAAGTAGATACAAAAATCACATTTTAAAAACATACAAAATATTTCATTTTGCACCAACGTAGAAAAGTGTCCTGTGACATTTTGAATACGTTTCCAATCGTGGTTCAGCAACTGCTGGACACAGCGGTGGGGGGGGTCCTACTCTAGTCCCTGCTCTCTGAACAGAGGAGACACACTTCCCCATTGTGGCCGCCCACGGAGCCCCGAGCCCCAACCCCCTCCCGAGATGGGCCTGTCACCCGCCTCCCCGGTCTCTGCATCCAGAGGGTGTCTACTCATCCAGCTCCTCACTGGTGCCCTGGAAGAGAAAGACAGACACAGGCTCATGGTGAGAGGACTTGAGAGGACCCAAGACCTCCAGAGCTGTGGTGAGAAGCCAAATACCATCACCCCCAGCCTGGGCTTTTTCTTTAGAACCAGACTAGAATTTAGCTGTCGTAATTCAATGGGCTGCAGATGGCTTAGCGCAGTGGTTCCCAGCCTTCCTAAGGCTGTGATGCTTTAGTACGGCTCCTCACATTGTAGTGACCCCCAACCATAGAATTATTTTTGTTGCTACTTCAACTGTAATTTTGCCAGTATTATGAATCATAATCTAAATAATCTGTGTTTTCCGATGGCTTTAGGCAACCCCTGTGAAAAGGTTCTTCGACCTCCCCCTCTTCACCCAAAGGGGCCACGACCCACAGGTTGAGAACCATTGCCTTAGACTCTGATGGGTTGGAACTTGGCTCTGGTAACTGGGCTTGAACACAGGTCAGGCATAGGGGAGCATGCCTTTAATCCCAGTTGTAAAAGGCCAGTCTCACCTCCATAATGAGTTCCCAACCAGACATAAAAAAAAAAAAAAAAAAAAAAAAAAGATGAGGTGGTGGAGGAGGAGGAAGCAGCGGCAGCTGCGAACTGGCTTGGTGGGTAGGACCCTACATGCGCGAGGGCCAGAGTTCAGATCCCCAGCACCCACACAAACAAATGCCGATGGCCAGGCAGCCTCTGTGATTCCAGAGCTCAGAAGACAGGAAAAGGGATCGTTGAGCAGCTTGGCTTGCTAGACTAGCAAATCCATGGACTCTTGGCTCAATTAAGAGACCCTGCCTAAACCAGGGTGGTGGTGGTGCAGCCTTTAATCCCAGCACTCTGGAGGTAGAGGCAAGTGGATCTCTGTGAGTTCAAGGCCAGCCTTGTCTACAAAGTGAGTTCCAGGACAGCTAGGGCTACACAGAGAAACCCTGTCTCGAAAAACAAAAACAAAAAAAGAGAGAGCTCCTGCCTCAGTGAATGAGTGGGAAGTGATCAAGACCCTTGATGTCAGCCTTGGGCCTCTGCATGGACACCCCTGAGCACACGGCCTGAGCACATGCATGTGCAAACATGCATGTATGTACACATACCTCAGATGTACAAGAAAGAGGAGGACTAAAGTAATAATGAACACTAGCTCCCCACCCCGGGAATGTGTAGCAGGGCTCTCCTGTCCCTCAAGGCGCAAGGGCAGAGAAAGGTGGCCTTCTTACCTTCTTTCCCCTCTGTGGACACGCCCTCTTCCTGATCCTCCTCGTCTTCAATAAACTCCTCCTCGTCCTCATCTGTAACAAGAACAATTGTTTTAGGATGAGGTTGGCCTGGAGGGGACATCTGTCTCCATTTCTGGACCCAACTGTGCACCTAGAAGCAGCAAGGACCTAGGAGGTACCAGGCTTTTAGGATCTCAGATCCCAGAGTCCAGCCTGCATGTCCCCTGCCTCCTCACTCCTGGTCACAGTCCTTCCGCCCTTCATCACTGCTGTGTCTGTGGCCTCAGGGACACAGGAGGCACACTTTGGGTCCTGTGCATCTCAGTGGAACAGACACAGCACAAAGGGGAGGCTGGACAAACATTTCCTGTCCTTCCGGATCGAAGTCCTTAGTTTAAAGGAATTTGCTCAGCCTTTGAAATCAGCTTGCTCAGCATCTCCTGTCTGCCCCATTCCGCAGTCTACAGAGAGGCAGTCTTGGGGCGGCCTGTGGGTCTTTGCACAGGACAGTGTCTACCAAGGTGCAATCTGGATTCTCACTTTCTTATCCTGCAGCCTTCAAACTTTCCTAACAGGGTCGTGCCCCTCCCACGACTCCCTTCCAGGCCTCGGGATTACAGAGTCAGCGTTTGTCAAGCATTACTTACAAACCATGGTTAAATTTGTAATCCCAGGACTCAGGAAACTGAGATAGGTTAGCCACCGATTTGAAGCCAGTTTGGGCTACATAGTGACACCCTGTCACAACAACAACAACAACAACAACAACAACAAAAGCAGCAAGTAAAACACCAGCCAAACACCCAGGATGCATACACGAACTGGATTATCCAGAGGACTTGCTGTATCATTTAAAACCACAGTTACTGCTCATAATAGTTCCCCCAGAGAATCACTGGGGCCAGTGCCATGGTGTCGGCACATTGTCTCATGTGTCCTCGGAGAGTCTTGTGAGCCAAATGACCCAGGTGGGGTTTGCACCTGCTACTTCCTAGCCAAGCAGCCTTGAACAACTAGACACTCTATACTTAGTTTCCTAAGCTCAAGGTGCAGGTGCTGACAGAACTTCATCCTAGAGTTGATAGGATTTATGTCAGGGTCTCAGTGCTCACTCAGAGCATAAAAAGTCCAATGAATAAAAGAGCTCAGGAATGGGCGCAGTGGTGCACGCCTTTAATCCCAGCACTTGGGAGGCAGAGGCAGGCGGTTCTCTGAGCTCCAGGCCAGCCCAGTCTACTTAGAGAATTCTAGGACAGCCAGGGCTCCACAGAGAGACCCTGTCGAAGTTGACTGTGTAAATTTGATGTTTTTAGTGGATCTGCCTACCATCAGTGCACAGAACGCTGCCTTTCAAAGGTGAAACAGGCGCACAAGCAAGTAGCATTGCTGTGGCCTTTACCTGTCCCAAAGTCGATGGCCCTCAGGACTTCTGCTATGTGTTCTAGATCCAGAGTAAAGTAGTCCATGCTTTCAAAGCCCTGCTCTGTCTTCCCCAGCTGGCAGCCCTTGGAAGCTTCCACAATGCTGTAGGGGAGAAAGGCAGGGTGAGGTCTCAGGGTTCCTTATAGGAAAAGACAGCCCAGCCCCAGCTCTAGGTGGGTCCATCCCAGCCCCACAATCCATCCCTGAAGTGGAGGGGATGAAAGGGTAGAGATCTTCTCCAGGGTCAAGCAGAGTGGATAACCTAAGAAAGTAGGGGGCATGAGCTGGGGATAAGCCCAACTCCTGGAGAATTAATGTACAGGGTCCCACTGCGCAAGTGTCAGAAGCCCTGGGGCAACTAGGGACTTGGGCCACAGTTCCCGAGACACTAACCTCTTGATGAGCTGCTTGGCACTCTGTGGGGAGAAAGAGCAGAGAAGGTTAGCACTGAAAACCCCAGGAAACATAAAATAGTGACCTCCTGGGCATAGACTCAGGTACCGCCCCATGGTGCAGTCCTGCCCTAAGACAGAATGTGGACATTTTCTCTCTGTCCCTGGTAGCACAGGTCTTGGCCAGCATGCATCCCAAAAAGCTGTCATTGTCCGAGCAGGAAGCCAGGATTCTTGGGCCAAGTCACTCACAATGTCTGAAGTCTCCCGGATGAGAGTCAAACAACCCTCCTCAGACTGATGGTCTGGACAAAGCTGGCCCATGAGAAGAGCTGAAGGCATGTGTTCTGGGTATTGTAGTTTTTTGTGTTTTTAATTTTTTCTTTGTATGTATGTGTGCCTGTGTGAAATTATGTGCACCACATGTGTGCAGCAGCCCTGCAGGCCAGAAGAAGGTGTCAGATTCCCCCCATTGTGAGCTGCCCAACATGGGTGCTGGGAACTTTACTCCAGTCCTCCGAAAGAGCAGCCAGCACCCTTGACCCCTGCACCATCATCTCTCCAGTCTGGGTTTTGCTGTTGTCGAAAGGTTTACTTATTTTTGTTTTATGTGTATGCATGAGTGCCTGCATACATGTATGTACACCACATATGTGCCTAGTGCCCTTGGAAGTCAGAAGCAGTCATTGGGTCCCCTGGAGCTGGAGCTATAGATGGTTGTAAGCTGCCATGTAGGTGCTGGGAACTGAATCCAGATCCTTTGTAAGAACAGAAAGTCTCTCTCTCTCTCTCTCTCTCTCTCTCTCTCTCTCTCTCTCTCTCTCTCTCTCTCTCTCTCTCTCTTCTCTATTATGTAGCTCTGACTGTCCTGGAATCTGCTTTGTAGACCAGTCTGGTCTCAAAATCACAGAGATCTGCCTGCCCTACCTCCCCAGCCCTGGGACTAAGGGTGTGTGTCACAAGAAGTCTTCTTAACCACAGCCATATATTTCTTTAAAATGTGTTGTTTGTTTGTTTGTTTGTTTGTCTGTTTGGAGACAGAGTCTCACTAGGCAGTCTTGGCTGGTCTGGAGCTCCCTATTTAGACCAGGCTAGCCCCAAACTCATAGAGATCCTCCTGCCTCTGCCTGCATCTTCTGCCTCTGCCTGTGTCTTCTAAGTGCTCAGATCAAAGTCATGTGCCACCAAGCCTGGCCTGGCATGTTTTATTTTGCAGTAACATTTCACAGTTTTACCAAGTTGCCCTGGTCTCCCCTCAACTTGCAATCCTCTCGTCTCAGACTCTCAAGTATTAGGATTACAGGCATGAGCCACTGTGCCTGGCATCTCACCAAGATTTAAAAGGCCTGTTCAAGGGGGAAGGAAGAGCACAGTTCAAATCCACCCAGACACTCCAGGTGCCACTCACCAAGAGGAAGGTGGCCCCTCCAGGCTCGTCCAGGGACTGAATGGCTGTTTCCACGAGTTTGGTGGACTTTTCCAGCTGCTCGCGGTACTGAAGGATCAGGGCCTCGATGAAGCCCAGCTTCTCCTCCTGCTCCTGTGTGATCCTCTGCAGCAACTCGCTCCTCTTCTCATCTAAGATGGCGTAGAGGGCGTCAAACTTCTGACTCAGCTCCTCCTTCACCTGGTGGCTGTTCTCCTGAGGAGAGAAACCTACAGTCTTATCTCATGGGGTCCCAACCCACTTTCTGAGACAGCCGCCTGCAGCGAGAAGAGAGCCTGCCCAGTCCTCATCACACAGAAAACAAAGCTAATGGGAAGAATGGCCTACACGAAAGAGTTGGTACAACTCAGCGGGATTTTCTCTCAAAATAAAAAAGGAAAATGGATTTGGCAGTGGCACCTTCCAGAACGGAATGCCACACAGAGTGGGAAGCCACACAGACAACGTTCCCAACCTTTCTACTGCTCCGCCCACTTGCAGTTATGATACCCACTCCCACCCTCCACCCCCCAGCTCCAACCCTTCCCCAAGAAGAGACCAGGTTATTTTTCTTTTTGGAGACAGGGTCTCAATGTGTAGACCTGGCTTGCCTGGAACTCACGATGTAGATCAGGCTGGCCTCGAACTCACTATGTGTAGGAGGTGACCTATACACAACTTCTTCATCTCCCAAATGCTGATGTTACAGACATGACATCACATCTGCCTGGGAAAACCACCTCTGCCTCTGCTGTCCCCGCAGCCTTCCAAAGCTCATCAGAAGTGCAGCCAGCTGCAAGCGTGTAATCCCAGCACTTGGCAGGTAGAGGTAGGAGAAGCAGGAGTTTAAGGTCAATCTAGACTACTTAGTAAATGCAAGGTCATCCTGTCTACACAAGACCTTGTCTCAAAAAAAAAAAAAAAAAAAAACAAATCAAAGATAGAAAATAGGAAAGACAAATAGAAAGAGGACTGGAGAGATGGCTCAGTGCTTAAGACCACAGACTGGCTGGGCAGTGGTGGAGCACACCTTTAATCCCAGCACCCGGGAGGCAGAGGCAGGCAGATCTCTGTGAGTTTGAGGCCAGCCTGGTCTACAGAATGATTTCCAGGACTGGCTGCATAGCTACTAAGAAACCCTGTCATGAAAAACAAAAACAAAAAAATGCTCTTCCAGAGGACCCTGATTCAATTCCCAACACCCACATGGTGTTGGCTTACAACCATCTGTAACTCCAATTCCACAGGATCCAACTCCCTCTTCTGCCCTCTTTGGGCACTGCACACACATGGTGCACAGACATACATGCTGGCAAAAAGGGCCAGATACGTTAAAAAATATATACTAAGTGAGGAAGTGCAGACTTCCGTTTCATTCCTGATCCACTGAGTCAGATCCTGAGCTTCCACAGGCACCAGGGTCGAGTGTGAGCTTTTAAAGGTCCAGGAACCCTGTTCGGCAGTGGAATGATTGATGCTAGAGACGTTCATGGAGTTATTGGCAATTGTGTCTGTCTTGACCTTGGGCAGAGTCGGGCACCACTGCCGTGTTCTGGAACTATCTGCTGAGTGAGTGCAGGGATGACTGTGCCCCTTTCCTGCCATCTCTGTTGGGCACCCAAGGCTCTAAAACCCCAAGCCGCACTCACAGCTCAGGCCCTCCCCAGATGCCACCTGCATTGGAGGCTTCCACTGCGCCTCACCGCTGACCGGGCCTCACCGCTGACAGGGCCACTCAGCGCCCTCACCTTGGTCACTCGGCAGGAGTCCTCCAGCTGAGAAATGATAGTCTGCACTCGGTCGTTCCCTGCCACCAGCATGGAGATGCAGTTACTCAGTTCAGTCTGGAGGGGAGGGGGGTGAGAGAGGAGAGACAGAAATAGACTCAGGGCTGGCTGTTTCTCAGCGTCATAGCCGGATGGTAGCCTGCTCCCCCTCTCTGAGGGCATCACCAGGAGGGTTGCTCTCCCTCCTTCTGGGGTGCAGTTCAGGCCTAAAGCAGAGACTTCTACAGATGCTATATCCTTTATGGATAGATGAGACCCGGAAAGAGAAACAAGCACCCCAAAACACACGGCAAGGTATTAAAAAGGAACAAAGGAAAAACTAGTTTCTTTCTTTCTATATTTTTGAGACAGGGTCTTACTGTGCTGGCCCAGAACTTACTATGTAGACCAGGCTGACCTCAAATTCACTGAGATCTGCCTGCCTCTGCCTCATGAGTGCTGGGCTTTAAAAGCCGATGCTGCCATACCTGACTACTAGTTCCTGACAGAAAGAATAGAACTGGAAAGTTCTAGAAGAGAAAAGTCCAAGAGTTGAGTGGAACGCCGAGAGCAGAAAGGGCTGCCGCTTACTGCACAGCCAGGTTGCTGGGGTGGCCAGCAGCTCAGGGGAGAGCCTCGAATCTGCTTTGTGCTATATGAGAGACTCAAATGGAGAAGCCTGGGACCCCAGAGTACACAGGAGGAGAAGCTATGGCCTGGAAGGTCTGGCCTCATCCCTGTGGCCACACCCAGGTGTTCTCAAGTGGTTCTAACTATAACCCATGAGCTCAGCCACCTCCCCCAGGGAGGCAACGGCCGCTGTCCCTGTGGCCTGGGAAGTCCCTTCAGAGGGACTATTCCTGAAAGGCCGGCTCAGCACATCCACAGGGGTTAAATCCACCCCCGGAATCATCCGGGCACAGTGGCTGTCGTCAATACCTTCTGTCCCTGGAAGATGTTTTGCAGCGGGGCTACCTCACAGGCCTGGTGGGCCCCGAACACCTTGCACAAGGAGCATGTAGGCACCTCACACGTGAGGCAGTAGATGTTGATTTTCTCGTCTTCATGCTCCTTGCACATCGGATGGTTGCCTTTCTGCAGGGGCCGACTGAGGGGGAGAGGAATCACAAGTCAGGGATGTCCCCTCTCTTTGTCCCCAAGCACAGGAAGCCACCACCATCCACAATCAGCTCCCAGTGTGTCAGGCTGCTCCAAATAGTCTCTGTTTTATCTTCTGGGAGCCCAAGATCAAGGAAGCTAATGATATCAAACCTGTTCCCAAACCCCCAAACTCAGGCTCCGGTGTTGGAATTGGCCTGAGTTGGTACGGGGGACCTGGGAGTCAGACCCGAAGATGCCGACCTAAGGGGAGAGGCAAGAGTCCCAGAAACTGGATGGATTTGCCCAAGGTCGACCAGCAACACCGGCAGGGAGGCTAGAACGCCTTTGCTCTAATTATAGCCCCATAACTCTTGGTTGGTGCGCCTGGACAACTGATTCCAATGGCAGCCCTTAAGTCTATATTTAATCTACCAGACCACAGCCTCCAACCAGGCCAGGAAGCCTGCTTGTTTTTCTTCCCTAAGTCTATAACATACAGTACCTGGCGTGAAGACCATGGAAATGACATGCAAGTAGAAAGAATACACAAGCAAACACTTCCTGAAGGTGTCTGAGGGCTCAGAGAAGGGGACAGTACGTACACTCTAAGCCATGCAAACGGCACGTGGTGGGGGCAGGGCTGTCCAGAAGCGTAGCACAAACCTTGACCTACGCTACTCTCGGGGCCCAGAAGCTCTTCTTTTTTAAATTTTAAAAACTGCCTTTATTTATTACGTGTGTATGTTGGGGGAGGGGGAATGTGTGTGCCACGGCACACGTATGGAGGTCGGAGGACAGCTCGAAGGAGTTGGTTTTCTCCTTCTACCATGTGGGTCCTGGGGATAGAACTCCGGTCGTCAGGCTTGGCGGCAAGCACCTTTACTCATGGAGCCATCTTGCCCAAGAGTTTCTTCTTTCTGTCCTAGGATACCTTGCTCCCTCTATTGCTTTCTCTGTTTAGGGTGCCTGGCATTCTCCTCTCCAACATCAGCCATTTCCCAGCCTAGACTGAGGTTTTAGAGTCAAGTCCTTACCTACACGACCTCTGATCCCCAGCCCCGAACACGTAACCACCTCATAAGTCTCAAACAGTGACTGTCCCCATCAGTGCCAGTGTCTCACCTCCCAGCAGCCCTGCATGGCTGTCACATGACTATGACCTCACTGCCCCCCAAGAGCCCCTGTCCAGGCTTTTTTTGTTTTGTTTTCATCTTTGAGCCCAGGGACCCCCTACCGTGGCTGTGCTGAGAGGTGTCTCCTCCTGCTGCTGTCCCCTAGGGTGGCAGCAGCAAGACAGGGTGTGAAGCAAGACAGAGAAGGCCTGCTGCCTGAGGACACCTCCTTCCCTGGTGGCCAGGTGCCAGGCCAGGTCTTGCGTGATCTTAGTCTTCAAACCTCGGCGTCTCTCAGAACTGTGCCAACCATGTCAGAATGTGACCTGCAGAGCTCTGAGCAGACCCTGGTTAAAGGCAGCTGTCATTGCCATTTCCCTGTTAGGGAAAACCCCCAAAGAGTTCAGACACAACCTACTCTTCAGGACTCTACAGCAGGAGGCTGACTCTGTAGACTATAAGCTGTGTTATTATTATTATTATTATTACAGCCATCATCATCATCGTCATCATCAGAAATAGGCGTTTGTGGGCTGACAAGATGGCTCAGCAGATAAGGGTGCTTGCATTGCAGCAGGAGGTTAGTGTCCTGAGTTTGATCCCTGGAACTCGTGGAAAGGCAGAAGGAGAGAACGGATTACACAAAGTTGTCCTCTGACCTCCACACATGGGCCATGGCATGTGTGTACTCACACCACGCACTAACAACAGTAAATAATTTAATTAATTAAGTAATTTAAAAATATATGTGCATGTCTTCTTATCTGGGAGAGGGACTGGACAAAGCCTTGTGTTAGAGTTAGAAAGGGTTCTACCACTGAGCTATATTTCCAGTCCCTGGTTTTTATTAGCTTTGAAGCAGGATCTTGCTGAATGGTCCAGGCAGGCACTGCGTTTGCAAGGCGAGCCTTGAAACGGAGAGCGTCCTGCTTCAGGCTTCCATGTCTAAGGATCACAGATAACCGGGATTGCAGGCATATGCCACCATGCCGGGTGCTCAACAATGTCCATTTGTAGTGTTGTATTCTAGCTATGTGAGATGCAATATAACAAAATTTAGAGTATTCACTGCTGAGACTGGAGAGACAGGTGGGCAGTTAAGAGAGCTTACTGCTCTTGCAGAGGACCTGGGTTTGGTTCCCAGCACCCATATGACAGCTCACAACCATCTGTAATGCCAGTATAACTCCAGTTCTAGTTCCAGGGGAGATCGTGATAGTGATATCTTGTCAACTTGACTACATCTGGAATTAACTAAAACCCAAGTGGCTGGGTATACCGTAAGGGATTTCTTTCTTTTTTCTTAATTAAATCATTTTTATGTGGAAAGACCCACTTCTAATCCAAAATGCTTTTGAGGTGGGAAGACCCTCCCCTAATCTGGGACACACCTTCTGCTGGTGTCCAATAAAGGACGCGGAAGAAGGAAGCTTGCTGTCTCTTTGCCTGTTTGCTCCCACGCTCACAAGTACGTCCATTCCCTCACTGGCATTCCAACATAGACTGAAGATCAAATGAGACACCCAGTCTGTGAGCTGTATTCAGTACGACTGCTGTACGGCTGTCACTCCTGGGCTCCTGGACCTGCTGCTGGTAGACAGCCAACAGCCATTCCCGGGCCCGCTGGACTGCAGCCTGTAGGCCATTCTAATAAACCCTGTGTATGTGTTTATTCTGTTCCTCTAGAGAACTCTGACTAATACAGGGATCCAGTATCTTCTGGCCTCCACAGACACCAGGCGCTCATCTTTACCACCTGCTGGCCTAACCTGCGTCTTCATTCTCTCATGAGAAAACAGGCACGAGAGGGCCTTGCAATGTCACAGTGACCCTGGGCAGGAAATGCACAGAGGAGCCCAGAGGAGCCCCCACATGCAGTCAGTGCTCCACGAATGTCCAGTATTTCAGATCTTAGCATCCGTCCCCCTGACTAACTCTGGCTATGTAGGCTGGGCATGATTGCTCTGTTCTGCCTTGGCCCTCCTAGAGCTGGGATGGCAGCTATGACCCCTGTCTTTTTCTGGTCTGGGGAAGGTTTTAGGCTATAAGTCCATGAGGTCAGAAGTCTGGGAGTCTTGTTGAGGTATTATGATTTACTTTATTGATGGGTAGGGGGATTGACTGGCCTTGGCGCTGGGGATCCCAGCGCTCTGGGCCAGGGTTTCGTGTCTTCTCAGCAGGTTCTACCATCGAGCCCCAGTCAGTATGCCCTCCTTTACAAAGATCACCCAGTAGCTGTGTCTCTTTCCAGTTGGTGCCCAACCCTGCACCCCTTGCGCACCCACAAATCCTGTCCAGATTGCCCCCTTCCCAAGCAGTAAACATTGGGTAGCAGACCAAAACTATTATTACTGTTGTTATTACTATTACTGTTGAGGAGGGGTGAGACAGGGTCTCATTCTGTAAGCTGCACTGGCCTGGAACTCATAGTAATCCTCCTGTCCCTGCCTCTCAAGAGGTGGGATCATGTGAGTCACCACACTTAGGTGACTTCCTTCCTTGAGAGTCCATTTCCTTTTCTACATAGGGAATCCTGAAGGATGAAGCCTTCTTGGTGCCTGACTCCTGCTGCCCTAAGACCACTTGGCAGTATTTGCCCCAGATATTTTCTCAGCCATAGACTTTCTCTCTTAAGCACACACTCACGTCTGTGCTCTGGTCTCAGGGCTCTCTTTCATGCCCCTAGTATACCCAGCGAACTCAAGAGCTGAGGTTCTGTCTGAGGTAGAGGGTGATGGCTCTCTGTACTGATGAACACGGCTACAGTCTCCTGGGGAAGGGGCTACAGTCTCCTGGGGGAGGGGCTACAGTCTCCTGGGGGAGTGGCTACAGTCTCCTGGGGGAGCGGCTACAGTCGTCTCCTGGGGGGAGCGGCTGGGCAGGGGGCTGGGCTGCCGAGCTGCACACTACTAACCTGGAGCACTCCTGCTTGTAGATGTCAATGATGTTCTCCACCAGCAGATTCCTCTGTAGGCCGTACACCCCATGCCGGTCCATGATCACCTCGTGGCGGCACGAGGGGCAGCGGAAACGACCTCCCGACATGGACACTGAGCCACCGCGGTTGGTCCAGTAGGGATTCGCAGCCTGAAGAGAGCCAAGGCAAAGATGAGGCTGGAGTTTCTTCCTTCTCTGGTCTCTAGCTCTTTCCCCAAATGACCCCAAACACACTGACCAGACCAAAGGACACAGGCTCCTGGTCTCTACCTAGAACCAGCCCACCCACGAGGCAGAGTGTTTTGGTTAAAGCATTCAAACAGTTAAGAGGATCAGTATTAGCCAACATGAGTTCAGGTCATGTTGAAAACATGTTCAACACTTTTTGAACAAAAGTTCAACTCTTTTTCTCTGTGCCTCAGTTTACCACTGATATCGCAGTCCTTAGAATTAGTGCCAGCTCTTAGGACTGTTTGTCTCTTTCCAGTTGGTGCCCAACCCTGCACACCCCTTGCGCACCCACAAATCCTGTCCAGATGGCCCCCTTTGGTTTCTTTGGTTTTGTTTCTGAGATAGGGTCTTGCTATCTCAAACTCATTAGGTAGCCCAGACTGGCTCAGCCACAGACATCTGACTGTGGAAGGCCATCTTCTGAAGCAGCTCAGGACCCTTGAATTCCTCTTCCAATGCAGTCACCACAGCTCAGGAAGATGGCGTCCCTTCTGCGCTCCCCCCCTCCCCCCGTAAGAGCACACAGCCTCTAAGGATGCTGCAGTGGCTACGTGCCTCTTGCCACCTCCTTCCAAAGCTCTAGGCCCCCTGCCATGGTGGAGTTGGCTCCTGCCAGAGGGCCTGGGTTCTCTCTCCTCTCTGCCCGCCTCCCCTACCCTCTTATCACTTAGGCATTTGACTCCTGAGTGGAGAATCAACAGTGAGCCATCCAGGCAGAGCAGGGGGCTGTAGGCAGGGTGGAGATCAGCGGGTATATCAAGGAGAAGGGCTGGGGCAGCTCCCCTTTCCCCTTAGCTCCCCTCCATCCCTCTACCTTCCCAGAGGTCTCTGCATGGCTCCGCATGGGAATGAGTCAGAAGCCTCCCACACTGAGAAGGAGGGGAAATCTGAGAAGCCCTCCTGGGGGAGGAGGGGTTCCAGGTCCGGGGGCCCTACTTAGTGCTGACCTGGAAGATGTCGTTGGCACACTTCCGGCAGAGGTTGTGCTGGCAGGGTAGGATGACCACAGGCTTGGTAAACATCTCCAGGCAGATGGGGCAGATCAGCTGCTTCTCCAGGTTCTCCATGGCGTTTCCATCCGGAATCAGGCTAGATTTATAATCCATATTGCTTTGGGATGTGGCCGCCTCTTCCACCCGTGTCAGCAAAGCAGAACCGGAGGGCTTGCCTTCGTCCCCACACACACTCGATCCTCTTTGTCTTCTCCTGGTGTCCGACTTCTGTCTTGGTCTGAGGTCCCTCTGATATTTATAGCCGTACCTCAGTCACATGAGCCCCAGGAGAGGACCAGCTGAGCATTCCGAAGCCAAGCTGCTGGCGGGGCTTGAGTTTCCTCCAGGCCCCAAAGATTTGTCTCTCTCAGATCACACGTGGGGATGAGCAATCGCGTTCCCCTGGGACGGGGGTCGTAAACAAGAACAGACTGTTCAGAGCCAGGCGCAGGGCAGGGGCCAGGTACCTGAGTTTCCTGCAGAAGTTGGCCTCCGCTCCCTTCCCGCGTCCCCCACCCCATCCTCCACCCCCCACATCCCTCCACCACACACACTTCCCACCCCCCCACATCCCCTGCCCCCCCCCCCGCCAGTCAAGTGGGAGTGAAGAAAGGGACCTGGAGAGAGGGTTCCTTGGAGTCAAGGGATAGACAACCAACCAGCGCTCCTGTACCAACCTAAGTCAGTTTCCCTTCTGGATCATTGAGCAGCTACAAGATAAGGGCTGGAGGTAACCCCTCCAAGCATCTTTTTTTTTTTGGTTTTTCGAGACAGGGTTTCTCTGCAGCTTTAGAGCCTGTCCTGGAGCTAGCTCTTGTAGACCAGGCTGGTCTCGAACTCACAGAGATCCGCCTGCCTCTGCCTCCCGAGTGCTGGGATTAAAGGTGTGCGCCACCACCGCCCGGCTCTGGCCAAGCATCTTAATTGGGTCTTCAGAGACTCCCACGCTGGCAGCCCACCCTGACACCCCGAGTCACTTACTGTACTTCATGCTGAAAGGGCTTTCTTGAAATCTGGTGGGATGCCTCAGTGGGAAAGGTGCTTGCTGACATCCTGCATTCACATGTCCAATTGTTTGCCCTGCACAGGATACTCACAGCCCAGAAAGGAGACGAACATGAGATCCCTTCCTGTGCCTCGGAATCCTGGGCCCTGACACGTGGAAGCCTGCCAGAGGCGTCCCTGGGCTTTGCATACACGTCCATTCTTGGACCCCAGGAAGAACCAGAGGCTGTAGAAGATGTGGATCTCTTGAGACAGGAGTTGATCAAGATCTACAGATCTGCAGGCCTATATTCCCAGCTACTCAGGAGGCTGAGGCAGGAGGATCAAATTCAAGACTATCCTAGGCTATATAGTGTTGTCATATCTCAGAGTAAAATATAAAACATGTCTGTAAGACCAGTACTCAGGAGGCAGAGGCAGGAGGATTGGGAGTTCAAAGCCAGCCTGGGCTACATAAAACCCTATCTCAAATACTATCACTACACACCCCAAGTCACCACCATGACCCCTTACCACAAACCATACCACCCCAAAAGAAAAAGTATAAAAGTATATTTTTAAAAGTTAAAAGACGGTGCAGAAGATCAGGGTTCAGTTCCCAGCATCCACACAGTGACATGTAACAGTTATTACTGCTCTAGGGGGTCTGGCACCCTCTTCTGGCCCACAACGGGCACTGTATGCCTATAATGCACATACATACTGGCAAAACACCCATACACTGAATAAAAATAAGTATTTTTAAAGGTAAAAAGAGAAAGGGGTAGGATTTAATGATAGAGAATTTACCTAGCATGTGGGATGAGGAATTACACTCCATTCTCCATAAACTGCGATCCCCCCCCCAAATAAAACCTTTGGGGACTCTCATGAACAGAGAGGGGCCAGTCTCAGGAAAGGGCAGATGAGGAGGCAGGACCAGTCCCAACGGGATCACAAAGGACAGAAAGCAGGCCTGGTGATTCAGGCAAGAGGACTACTGTGAGTTCAGGTCAGCCTGGGCCGCAGTGTGAAGACATGTCAGTTTTTTGGATCGCCCCAAATCCTGGTGACTGGTGTTTGCTGAGCACTTGCTACATGGCAGGCACTGCGCCAAGGACTCACTTGTCTTCTGGCAGTTTCATCGCCTGAATCATCGACAGCGCAAGAACCGTTACATCCCCATCAAACGGGACAGGCAAGTCAGGCGCAGAGAGGCAAAGTAACCCGTGTGAGGTCGCACAGCCGGCAGTGGGTGGCTCCGAGACACAGCCCAGCATGAGCTTCTGGTTTCTCTGCGGAGGTGTTGATTCTTTCAGGTCACCAGAGGAGAAGAAGAGGATGAGATCTGAGAAGAGGCATTCCCGGTTCACAGGACCTTGGGTTCATTCAGGCATGTACAGCCTGGTACCCCAGGAGAGATTCTCTCGCCTGTCATGGGGGATAAACCACAAGAGGTTTAAGCCTATGCTGGTAATCTTAATTCTTTTTTGTCTAATGGTGCAGCTATTGCCAAAGTAAATATTAATAGCAATAACATTCGCTAACACTAAGGACTCCATGCCAAAAACATGAGTGCAGGAAGAAAGCTTCAGCCGGGCAGTGGTGGCGCACGCCTTTAATCCCAGCAGTGGGGAGGCAGAGACAGGCAGATCTCTGTGAGTTTGAGACCAGCCTGGTCTACAGAGCGAATCCCAGGCTAACCAGAGCACAGAATGAGTTCCTATTTCAAAACAAACAAATGAAAAGATACTTAAGAGCCAACAGAAGGGCTCAAGGAATCCACTGTACTTGGGGAACAAAGACCTGAGTTTGCTCCCAGGACCTACACCGTGGAAGGAGGGCTGATTTCCAAGGGTTCTGACTTCCATATGTAACAAAACTTTATATTTAAAAAGATACTTAAAACTAAGGTAGTTCAGGCAATGATGAGAAGGTTGAGGTAGGCCTTAGTCTGACGGAGGGAATTTGGGTTTTGAGATGCGGGTTGGGAGAGGAAAAAGACAGAGGGAACATTCCAGGTATTGGGAACAGGAGAGAAAAAAGAGTTGACTAACTTCTGGGGCTGAGGGGGCAGGAGGCAAGAGCAGCATGGACAGTTTCAGAGAGGGTTTGGATCAGCCTGTGTAGTGAACACTGAAGGGCCTTGCTGCTGTCTGTGTCCTGGACACACTTGTCACCTGGGAGGAGCCCTGTTGACTTTCCCCAGCCAGCCCGGGCAGGCCAGGTGCTGAGGCCCAGCAGAGGGACAGTGGGATGGGCCTCCAGCCAGCATGGACACCAGTAAGGCCAGCGCTGTTGAAAGTCAAGGGGGGAGATGGGGCAACTCCCACGTGGGCTGCCCTGGGCAGCAAAACACGTCTGGTCATCCGATCCCCACATCTGTCCTTCAGGAGATCTATGTTTTTCCTCTCCCAGCGGGAAAGGAGGTTCAGAGAGTTAGCTGACTTGGCCGAAGTCACACAGCCACAAATGGCAGAGCCAAACCCTGGTTCAGGTCCCAGGTAGCCTGATTCTCAACCTGGGCTCCTCTGGTAGAGCAGGTATTGAGTGCTTATTATGGGCTGGCCATTGTGCTGAGACTCTTCCAGACTGGTCATTCAGTATGCCGAGTGACTCAGTGGGGCAGGGCACCTTCTCTGCCTTCCGCTGCTCTGCCAAGGCCCAGAGACGCGCAGTCACTTGACCAAGCTATACCAGGAGAAAGTGACAGAGCTAGTGGCATCACCAGGAAGTTATAAACCGACACCACTACCGGCCATTAGAAAAAACATATGTCAGGAGGATCTCTGTGAGTTTGAGGCCAGCCTGGTCTACAAAAGCTAGTTCCAGGACAGGCTCCAAAGCTACAGAGAAACCCTGTCTCAAAAAAACAAACAAACAAACAAATAAGAACAAACTAGAGAGTCCTGGGACTGGCGGGAGAAGAGATCAGTATGGATTAATCAGTGGTGAGCTGGGGCCCAGGACTGTTTCCGAAGGGACGCAGAGTCTCACAATGTAGACTTTGCTAGCCTAGAACTCCTCTGCATACCAGGCTGACCTCAAACTCACAGAGATCTGCCTGCCTCTGCCTCCCGAGTGCTGGGATTGAAGGTGTGTACCACCATATCTGATGCAATTTTTTTTTAATGCTGGCTCTCATGTAGAACTGGGAATTTGTCAAAGACTGGTTGTGAAGGCCTGATCCTTCTGCCTCTACCTCCCAAGTCCTGAGATTACAGGCACAGGATTCAATGCCTGGCTTATTCTCACTTTAATGAAGATTTCAAACGTGTGTGTATGTGTGTTACTGGAGAATGAACCTAAGACTTTGTGCATGCTAAGCAAGCACCCTACCACCAAGCTATACTGCCATCTTTTCTGTTTTAAAATACTGCTTGCCAGGAGTAGGGAAATGGCTCAGTGGTTAAGAGTAGTGGCTGCTCTTCTAGAGGACCCGGGTTCAATTTCCAGCATCCAGATGGCAGCTAACAACCGTCTGTAACTCCAGTTCCAGGAGATCTGACACCTTCACACCAGTGCACTTAAAAGTAAAATAAAATAAGTTATATAAAAATTGCTGATTCCATGCATTTGTATAATGGATTTTAGTTATGCTCACCTCGTGAGTATCCGGGCATCTACTGGTCTGACCTTGGGCCTGTGCATCCTCAGCTGCAGCCACTAAGAGCATCACCTGTGCTCATTCACTAGGGTCCCCTTTGTTCCCCTCTAAAAGGGTCCTGCTCACTTTCCGCCTCTCTCTCTGATTCTGCCTGTCTGCGTGTGTGTGTGTGTGTGTGTGTGTGTGTGTGTGTGTGTCTTTTCTTCTGCCACTCCTGTCCCCAAAGGCCCATCTACCCCCTCCTCCTCCTCCTTTTACATTCCCTTTCCTTAAATAAACTCCCCCCCACCTGAGCTCCGTCGAATGGCATCTTTCTCACGAGCCGCTTTTTTTTTTTTTTAAATCAAATTAGAACACACCTCCCATTCCCCTTCCTCACCTCCTTCCCTCTCCCACTGGAACCCCTTCTTCTCAAGAAGTTTCCCTCCTCTATCAGCTGTTGATAGTAATGCTGGGAAGGGCGGGACCCCTCGGGCCCCTCACCCATCCATGTTGAAATGTTGACGGGTCCAACTTTGGGCAAGTCTCGACAGACAAACACAGCCACAGTGAAGTGTATGCATGAAATGGTGTCGTGGGAGCTTGATCCGTTCAGACAATGACTTTTGGGGTGATTTGCCATGGGCAAGGTTTTCTCTGGAGAGGTAACCCGATAAAATGGAGGGAAAGGGTCTTGTGCTCTCTTGGGTGGTCGGGGCTGGTGCAGCAGCTGGATCAGTGGCGGCGTCTACTTTGTTCTGGATGTGCAAGCTTGTTTTTCCATTGCACCCCTTAGATAGACTTCTATGGGTTCTCACTTCAAAATGGCTATGTCGTATGGATGCTGGGAATTAAACCTGTGTTCAATTTTTTGTTGTTGTTGCTTTTTGCTTTTGGGTTTTTTGTTTGTTTGTTTGTTTGTTTTTCAAGACAGGGTTTCACTGTGTAGCTCTGGCTGTCCTAGAAGTCTCTTTGCAGACCGGGCTAGCCTTTAACTCACAGAGATGCACCTGCCTCTGCCTCCCAAGTGTTAGAATTAAAGGTGTGCACTGCCACCACCTGGTGAGTCAACTTCTTTTTTTGGTACACATCCAGACAAGACAGGGTATTTCCATTGCCCTTGGTGGCCCAACAGAACGTGATGGTAAAACTCTGCTGCAGATACCTCACCCTTTGGTCACAGGTCATAGAGAATCACGCTGAAGCTGAGCTAGAAGCTTCCTCCACGTTGGCTAGCCCTCAGCATCCTACAGGCTGCTGGGGGAGAAGAGTCACCAACAGTCTTAACTTGGCTGTGAACCCTGCAAGCGGCACTACTGCCCCGCCAGGCCACATGCGCCCGCCAGTGCAGTAATGGCACAGCTGTTGTAGAGCTAACCAGGTACTTTCCAGCTCAGGCCTCTTCCACCACGGTGAGCTGATGGCTGGTTCTGTAACCCGGGATCATGGACTCCAAGGAGAAAGCTACTACTTTTTTTCCCCTTAACTAATCATGTTGCCAACTTTCTTCCCCCCATTTTGAGTTAGGGTATTGCCAAGATGAGGAGACTAGTCTTAACTCACTCTATAGACTTTTTTGCCTTCAACTTTTGATTCCCCCTACCTTAGCCTCCAAGGGGCTGGGATTACAGACATGCACTAACAGGCCTGTATCCAGGTCACGCTTATTGCCCCCATCTTACAAAAGCGGAAACTGAAGCACACCCCGGTATACGGATATGCCGCCTGTCCACAACTGGTGCTGGTAAAGCTGGAGCAGGCCTGCTTTGTCCCTAAGTCTGTGCTCTTTGGGACTGTCACTAGAAAAGGGACTTTTCAGAAACCTGAGAGCTTGAGGCCTCTTGGGTCATAGGAGAGGACCCCGGCCAAGGGCTGGAACCTGGTCTCTGACTCTCTCTCTGACCAAGACTTGCAATGTGATACCCAGCAGGCCACACCCACCACCAGTGATTTCATCTGCCAAATGGACAGCTGCTGGAGAGGATCCCTGAGGGTCCTTTTCTGTTCCCACTGGTCTGCTCTCAGGGGAGCTGGCCCAGGATGGTGAAGTTCCCTTTCACGCCTTCCTGTTTCCGGTTTGTTGGGAAATGTTTTCCTGGTTTTATCACTTACGTCCCAGAGCAGCTCTGTGCCAGGTGCCTGCCTGCTCCTACCTGCTCCTTCCCCCCACCCCCGAAGGGTGTGGGGGTCCATTCTGCCTCTGCTCTGGACTTTCAGAAACAGGTACAGGGAGACATGGGGGCTGTTTTGCTAGGGCTGAGGTCTAAGCTGTAGATTTTGATGTCATCCTCAGAGGAAAAAAAAAATCAGCCCAAATCACAGGATCAAATCAATGGTCATTTGATCTATTGGCTAAAGTCAGAGCAGTTGGCAGAGTCAGGTCCATGGGTTCTGGGGCATGATGCAAACTTCCAGGGGCCAGGACGATGTTCACTGGACCTGACCCATATGCTGTAGAAAGGAGCAGAGTGTCCCGGAACTCAGCACATGAAGCCTGGGCCAGCAGCCCCGTGGCCTTCTACTGTCACCAGGTCTAGACAGCACTTGTGGACAGCTCAAGGGTGCTGGGGGAGTGGACGGTCTTTAAAGAAAGGGACTATCAGGCTAGGCATGGCAGCAGTGCCTTTAATCCCAGCACTTGGGAGGCAGAGGCAGGCAGATCTCTGTGAGTTCAAGGCCAGCCTGGTTTATATAGCAAGTTCCAGGACAACCAGGGCTACATAGAGAAACCCTATCTCGAAAAACCTAAGAAGGAAAGGAAGAAAGGGAGGGAGAGAGGGAGGGAAGGAAGAAAGGAAGAGAGGAAGGAAAGAGGAAAAAGAGAGAGAGGGGTGGAGGGAGAGGGAGGGAGGGAGGGAGGGAGGAAGGAAGGAAGGAAGAACAAAAGAAAGAAAGAAAGAGAGAGAGAGAGAGAGAGAGAGAGAGAGAGAGAGAGAGAGAAAGAAAGAAAGAAAGAAAGAAAGAAAGAAAGAAAGAAAGAAAGAAAGAAAGAGAGAGAAAGGAAGAAAGGAAGGGCCTACCTTAGGGACCTGAAAAGGTCCTTAAAATGCTTTGTGAAGTGTGAGACACACCAGAGCCACATCCTGAGATCCTGAGAGCAATGCAGCTAAGGTCAAGTTTAGGGTCCTTCACAGCAGGGGTTGGTTCTGCCACTTCCTAGTTCTGTCACCTCAGACAGGATCGTCGACACCTCTGTGTCAGGCTGCTAACCCGTGAAATGACAGTCAGGCAGAGCAGAGATCTCTGGGCCAAGAGCCGAGACTTCAGGGTGGATGTCCTTTAACCTTCTACAGCACGAAGGTGGGAGGGAGCCTGTCTGACCCGTGAGAGTCCTTACTATCTGCTCAGCAGAACTCTGGACACAATGGTGTGAAGGAAGGTACGCCTGTGTGTGTTTACTAAGACGGACTCATCCCAGGCTGGACTTGCATTTGCTGTACAGCTGAGGATAACTCTCCATCCTCCTGTCTCTACTCCTGAGTGCCCAGATCACAGATGTATGCTACCACCTGCTACCAGTGGGGCTGAGGATGGAGTCCAGGGCTTCACACATGTGTCCAGGGTATGCACTCTGCGACCCGAGCTGCATCCGGTCTCAGTGTGTAACCACCACCCCACACACACCCCCGGCTGATCTGGAACTTACTATATGATGCAGGCTGATCTCCACTTCATCACAAATTTCCTGCCTCAGCCTCTGGAGCTCTGGGATTGCAGGTGTGAGCTGCCACACCTGCTGGCTTCTTTTCTTTTCTTTTTTGAGGGTTTAATTGGAGTTACAGGAGCCACTTTTGAGTCAGCTCACTCAATGTTTATGAGTTGTTGCCTTAATGCACGTGCATGAGTGTGCATACACACTCACAAACACACACACGCACACACTCCTAAATCATGGAACCTAGCTCAGAGTAAGTGACTCGGAAAAGTAAGACAATGGCAATCTTTTTTTTTTTTTTTTTTTTTGACAATGGCAATCTTTAGTGAGCTGGCCTGGAAGTCATTCAGGCCACTCAGTTTTTAAGCTAATTTTTATTTACCGCATGTTTATGCGTGTATGTGGAAGCCGGAGGATCATGTGCAGGAGTCAGTTCCTTCTTTCCACCATATGGGTCCCATGAATTGAACCCAGGTCAGATTTAGTGGCAAGTACTGAGCCATTTCTCTAGTCTGGCCCTCTCTCATTGTGAGCAACTTCTGCTGGGCTCACAGTGCAAGCCTGGTACTCTCTGAGGGGACAAGAGCTGCTGCAGGCTTTCCTGGAAGCTGGTTACAGCCTGTCCTGAGCATTTTATAGATGCCGATTTATTAGTTCATGAGGTCCATTCCAGTTCCATCCCCATTACACAGATAAGGAAACTGTCAACATGCTTGCACACTGGGTAACAAGTCCAGCTTTAGACTCCCAGAAAACAGCCTGGGGGCATTGCGAGGAGAACTTGTGCTGTCTCAAATTCACAGCCATATCCGAGGGTGATTATGCGTGGAGACCAGGCCTCCTTTACATGTGAAGTTCAAGGCCAGATGGGACGTGTAAGACCCTGATTTAAAAAAAAATTAAATAATAAAAAATGGCCGGGGGGGCAGGGGCCACAAGAGAAGGTAGTGTCCCTCCATGCACATAGGAACAAAGATCTGAGTGTATACACAGTGAGATGCGGCATGCCTCCTGGCCTACCTTGCTAGCTCCTTCCTTGATCTGGGGCTTCCCAGGCTCCAGAACTATGAGAAATCTATTTTTTAATTGTTTATTTATATTTTATGTATGAGTACTCTGCAAGCCAGAAGAGGGCACCAGATCTCATCATAGATAGTTGTGAGCCACCACGTGGGTGCTGGGAGTTGAACTCAGGACCTCCTGAAGACCAGCCAGTGCTCTTAACATCTGAGCCATCGCTCCAGCCCGAGAAATCTATTTCTAGGGTTAAATTTTGCTAATCTGTAAAGCAGTTGCTATGGCAGCCCAAGTAGATAACTGCATTTTTAATTGCGTGTGTGTGTGTGATAGAGTTAGTTCACACATCCACACACCCCTGCCCCAGAAGCTCTGGAGCCTGTCATGTAACCAGGCTGTAGACCAGGCTGGCCTCGAACTCACAGAGATCCATCCACCTGCCTCTGCCGCCTAAGTGCTGGGATTAAAGGTGTGTGCCACCACCACCCGGCTCACACATTCTTTAGTATTAGTCAGAGGATGACTTCTACCATGTGTTTCCCCAGGACCAAACAACTCAGCCATCAGGTATGGTGGGAAGTCCCTTTACCCTCTGAGCCATCTTACTGTCCTGTGTACACTGACTGGCTCCCACACTTCCTGTCTGGGCCCAGGTCTGAAGGAGAGATTGTCCCCACTGGTAGCCACCCTACACTCCCCAGAAGGACCCAGAAAGAACTGAAGGAAGTGTCCCAGACACACTGCCAACCAGTGACTCTGGGCTGCTTCTGCTGTCCCCTTCTTTGCTTGTGCCTCAGAAAGCCAGTCTTGGGGGTCAAGCTGTTGCTGCACCCCACCCTCACGAGCTTGACCCTGGGGCTTGCCATGCACAGCTTCCAGAACTATCCAAATCCCAAACAACAAGCAGGGGGAGAAACAGACTATATTTAAACCTGCAGTTGCTCCATAAACAAGACTAAAAGACAAGTAACTGGCCGAGGGGGAAGAACACCAGAGACACGTGTCCTGGCCAAGTGTCAGCAGGGCTGGGAGGAGTTCACAGGTAAGGGGGGAGCAAAGGGCACACAGAGGCGGTTCACGGGGGGTACCGGCACACTGAGTTCCTGACAAAGAGAGAGGCAGCAGATCTAGCTGCACTGACTTACCAACTTCACACCAAAGGCATAATAAAACTGGATTTTCTCCCATAAAACTGGCAAAGATATAAGCATCTCAATGTAAACTACTCATACAAGGAGAGGTGACTCAGTGGTTAGGAGCACTGGCTGCTCTTACAGAGGAACTGAGTGTGACTCCAGCACCCAACATGGCAGCTCACAGCTTCCTGCAGCTCCCAGGGGATCCAACATCCTCTCTGGTCTCCTTGGGTACTACATGCACAGGGTGCACAGACATACAGGCAGACAAAATACCCATACACATAAAATTTAAAAATCAATATAGACACACATGTGACTCAGCAACTGTGCTCCGAGGAATGGAGCTTTGGTGAAACCATCAATAGGTAAGAGATGGTTTAGCTTTGTACATATAAGGGGTTTTTTTTTTGAGCAAGTGTTTGGATATAGCTTAGGCTAGCCCCAAACTTGAAGCAATCTTCCCGCTTTAGTCTCCCAGAATGCTGGGACTGCAAACTTGAGCTGGGATTACACACTTGGTTTACAAGATTTTTTTTTAAAAAAAATTAGACCTTAAAAACCTTAAAGAAAAAAAAAAGAGCAAAACCAAAACAAACAAATGAAAAACCTTGGAAGCAAGCCACATTACCAGCAGGGGAAGAAGTACATAAACCATGTGCGTAAACCGTGTGGTCACAGAGGGAACTGTGCGGATCAGAACAAAGGAACGCTGCTGCCCGTGACGCAGACCAGTGCCAGCAGTGCTGAGCCAAAGGGTCCAACCTGGAGTCTTTCTGTAACACTCAAAACAGGCAAACGAACCTAAACCTTACAAGCCAGAATGGCTGGAGCTGGGAACGCGGCTCAGCTGGCAACGTACAGTCTAGCATGCACAGGGCCGTGGTGTTTGGAGAGTTTCCTCAGGGAAGGAGTAACTAGGGGACAGCCAGGGAATGTCTACCCTGCTCCTTGTAAAAGTCCCAGTGAAGCGGGGCGGTGGTGGCCCAGGCCTTTAATCCTAGCACAATGAGGCCGAGGCAGGTGGCTGTCTGAGTTTAAGGCCAGCCTGGTCTTCAGAGGGAGAAGAGGGAGTTCCAGGACAGCCAGGGCTACACAGAGAAACCCTGTCCTGAGGGGGAAAAAAGAAAGAGCCGGGCAGTGGTGCTGGCGCACGCCTTTAATCCCAGCACTCGGGAGGCAGAGGCAGGTGGATCTCTGTGAGTTCGAGACCAGCCTGGTCTACAAGAGCTAGTTCCAGGACAGGCTCCAAAGCCACAGAGAAACCCTGTCTCGAAAAACCAAAAAAAAAAAAAAAAAAAAAAAAAAAAAAGAAAAAAGAAAAACCAAAAAAAAAAAAAAAAAAAAAAAAGAAAGAAAGAAAATTTTTCTTGAAACCTTAAACTGTTCAAAAGTCACTTCCTATGAATCGGAACCCAAGAACTGGGTCCTTAGCCAGGTCCCTTTACCCTTTAAGGAACCCCAGCAAGAAACCTGAACTCCCTTCGTTTGACTGCACCTCACTTCTGTAGGCACTGGGCCCTGGTCACTGGACTAAGGGATGTTTAGAGTCAGAGTGGCCAGAAAGTCTGGGAGCCTGGGACTCCAGGAACACAAGATCAAGGCATCAGGACTAGGGTCATCCTCGGTTTCAGGGTGGGACAGAGCACAGCCTTTACTCAGGGCCACCAATTAGTCCTCACTGTGTCATCACAGTGTGGCTTTGTCGCTTGGGTCGTCCATGCACAGTCAGGCCTTGGTCTGGAACCTGGCTGAACCAGGGCTATGTAGGCTGGAGGATGAAAGCAGCAGAGACCAGAGTCACTGAGGCCCAGGCGGCAGCCACTGCAAGGTCAGAACTGTCTCCAGGCCCCAGGGGTCGCTCTAGGGTTCTAATGCCTCCCACTCCAGTTTTTTTCAGCCTGGCTGGCAGCTGGGATACATCCTAAAAGTCGAACCAGGGCTAGCCCCTGGACACTCCCAGTTTCCTTAACTCTGCTCTGAGATATGGGAGCATAAAGCCTGGTTTCTTAGGAGGGGAAAAGTGGGGCAGTGGAATAGCCTGAGCCTTTGGTTCCTGATGTGAAATTGGAGCCAGGGATGTCCTGGCCGGCTGTTCCTACGGTTTAGGAGGAGCCAATTGTTGAAGAGCCATAGTCAGTGAAATCTGATGGAAATTATACAGGTTTCTCGAGTCCTTACTTCTATGGGAGATAAGTACAGATGAGGAAACTGAGCATGAGATGTGTGTGTGCGTGTGTGTGTGTGTGTGTGTGAGAGAGAGAGAGAGAGAGAGAGAGAGAGAGAGAGAGAGAGAGAGAGAGAGAGAGAGAATATGCGTGTGCATGTGTGTAACTGTGTGTAATTGGTAATTCTCCCAAGCTTACCCACAGCTGGGATTCCTGATCCAGGAAGATCCATTTTGAGCCTAGCCCTCCTATTTACTAGGTATGTGGTTGTACTGTTTGTTTTTGACACAGGGTATCAAACTTGTTGTCCAGGTTGGCATCGAACTTGCTACTTAGCTAAGGATGACTTTAAACTGGTCCCACTTCCGAAGTGCTGGGATTACAGACATTCCATTACTTAATTACTTAATCCCTTTGAGTTTTGATTTCTTCACCTATAAATATTATATTAAAGCCAGGTGGTGGTGGCGCATGCCTTTAATCCCAGCACTCGGGAGGCAGAGGCAGGCAGATCTCTGTGAGTTCGAGGCCAGCCTGGTCTACAAGAGCTAGCTCCAGGACAGGCTCCAAAGCCACAGAGAAACCCTGTCTCGAAAAATCAAAAAAAAATATTATATTAAATTAACATGCAATTTAGAGATCTGTAAAAATTTCATAAGACAAGGAAAGACAAACCAGATGGTACAGGCCTGTAATCCCAGCACCCCCAGAGGCTGATGCAAGAGGTCACAAGTTCAAAGCCAGCCTGGACAGAATGGAAAGACTGCTGAGAAAAATGCTTTCTGACAAGCCAGAAGGCCCGAGTTCCACCCCCAGAGCACTCATGACAGGAAGATAACTGACTCCTGTAAGTTATCCTTTGATCGTCACGGGCATGTGACGTCATACATGCCAGCACACCCTGCACATGCACAATAGTAACAAATGTTTAAAACAAAGCCGGGCAGTGGTGGTGCGCATCTTTAATCCCAGCACTTGGGAGGCAGAGGCAGGAGGATCTTTGTGAGTTCGAGGCCAGTCTGGTCGAAAAAAGAAAAGGAAAGGAAAGGAAGTGAAACGATGTGTGATCTTAGTTGGGTATCAGGGAGCAGGTCTATAATCCCAACCCTTGAGAGGCTGAAGCAGGAGTAGTGCAGATTTGAGGTTAGCCTACCTACAATCACAAGAATAATTCACAGTCAGGAACGGCGGTACTCTTTAATCCCAGCTCAGGGTTGATAGGGTTGCTGAGGCTGGCAGACCTCTGTGAGTTTGAGGCCAGCCTGGTCTGCATGATGAGTTTCTATCTAACAGGACAATAGAGACTGTCTTCTTCCTTCCTTCCTTCCTTCCTTCCTTCCTTCCTTCCTTCCTTCCTTCCTTTCTTTCTTTCTTTCTAAGACAGGGTGATTCCTCCGTGTAACAGAACAGTCAGCCTTAGCTGTCCTGGAACTCGCTCTGTAGACCATGCTGGCCTTGAACTCACAGAGATCAGCCAGCCTCTACCTTCCAAGGTGTGCGCCACCACTGCCTGGCAGCAAACAAAGAGGCAATGTTAAAACTCTTAGCATTTGATATGTAGAAGGTCCCAGTAAATGTTATAGCTGGTTTAACCATGGCAGTAAGATCAACAAAGGCGTGCAGCTTTCCAGAGTAACCCAGGCTGTCTTCCTGGAAGAAGCAGCATTTCTGTTCTGCTTTAATTCAAGTCTGAGCTTCCTGGTGTGTGTGATTGCCTTGGGTAGCCTGGGGTGTCCCGGGAGAGGTAGGGCAATTGGAGTAGGAAGAGTTGCCTGGGTCTGGACATTGTGAGGGTCAGATCAGGTCTGAGCCTAGGCCGGCATCCAGACCTCGTTCTCAGAGGTTGTCTCAACAGCTTGCTTGGGCACCTTGGATGATAAACAGGTTGTCACCCTCCGCCTGCACCCCGAATGAACCTGGTACACCCTGGCGAAGGAGGCGCATCTATAAATACACCGTGACTCAGCTGTTCGTATTTAAAACCTCACTGCTGGGGGTGGGACCAGGATCAGCCTCTGGTCTGAGTTTTTGGGGGCCAGCCCACCCTCAAGTTTCAGATTTCCAATTTTCTCTGTAGCGGTTGGGGTGCAGGGGTCTTACCCTTCTAATTTTGTGACCAGTTCACTAGGGGACTCTAAGAAGTCGTCCAGGCATCCTTCTGTTCTGCTTCTGCAGGAAATGGGGCTTGCTCACACCCTGGGAAGCTGTGAAACCAAGTGGCCTGGTGACAGGGTACCTGGGTACGGTGGCAGGAAAAAATGACTCCACTCTCCATTTCATTTGGGGGAGTGCGGGGTTAGAGACAGGGTTTCTCTGTGTAACAACCCTAGCTGTTTTGGAACATACTCTGTAGATCAGGCTGGCCTTGAGCTCAGAGATCCCCCTGCCTCTGCCTCCCAAATGCTGGGGTTAAAGGCGTGCACCACCACCACCTGGCTGAAGATGGACCCTCTTGAGGATTGAAGAGCAAGTCCCAGCCTGGGCTCAGCTCAGCTCCAGTTACCGTTCCAGGTTCTTCTACACGGGGCTAGAAGAGACATCTGGATCCCTCGGACAGTCATTAGGAAAACCAGTGGGCACCCCAAATCTAAAACACCCCTCTGCCTCCCAGGCAGAAACAGCCAAGCTGTGAAGAAAGTAAGACAATCCCCTCAGACTGGTAGGAAAGGGCACGGCGCTGCCACTTATCAAACAGCCACCCTGTGCCAGCTGCTGACACACACGTCAGCACCCCGTCTGATGCTCCAGCCACCAGTAAACTTCTCCTCCACATGGCCCTGTGACAGCAGCTCAATGCCAGAGCCAAGCTATGGACCCGGGCTTGAGCTTCCAAGGTCCTATTACAGACACTACAAGCACTCAGAAGCCTGGGAAAAGGCATGAACTGGAGAGGAGGGAGAAGAAATGGGGGTGGGGCCAGGAACTCTGCAACAGCCTTGGGGTAGTGAAGGGGAGTCGGCTGGGAGGTTGCTTAGAAGGCACATGTGTCTTTGAGGTGACCAGTCTCAGTGGTCCATCAGCAGGCAGAGGAGAAAGTACAGCTAAACTCAGCGGTGAAGGCTGGGGCGGGGAAGCCTTTGCTCCAGACTGTGGTGTGACTCTGACCTTCCAGCCCCTCAAGCCCATCCTCTCCCAGACCAAGTGCTGTGCTGGGAAGCATCCTATGTTGCTTTGTTCTCTGCCTAAAAAACGTCAGCACCTGCCAGGCCGTGATACAACATATCTTTCATCTCCCCTCACTCAGGAGGCGGAGGCAGGCTGCATCTCTGGGAGTTTGTGGTCAGCCTGGTCTAGAGAGTGAGTTCAGGACTGCAAGTGCTACTTAGAGAGCGCTGTCTCAAAAACACAACAACAACAAAAACAAAACATAAAAAGTCTGCTAACTTGGGGGTGGTGACACAGGCCTTTAATCACAACATTCAGGAGGCACAGCCAGGCAGATGTTTCTGAATTCGAGGCCAGCTTGGTCTACAGAACATTCCAGGACAGCCAGGACTACACAGAGAAACCCTGTCTTGAAAAACAAAAACAAAATCTGCTCCTTGTTAACTGTGGTGGCTCATACCTATAATCTCAGTACTTGGGAGGCTGAGGTAGGGGGATCATGGTGCGCTGGGATCAGCCTGGGCTACAGAGTAAGACACTGTCTCAAAACAAATAAACAGGGTTGCCAGGGTGACTCAGTAGGCAGAAGCACTTACGGCCAAAGCTGACGACCTGATTTCTGTCTGCAAACTCATAGGCTGACAAGAGAGGCCTGGCTGCCACAGCTGCTCTACACATGCCTATGCTGGATCCACATGCCCTTCCGCACCAGCCACAGTAAAATAAATAAATGAAAAACTATGAGGTTGCTTTTTATAAATAAATAGTCTAGTCCTTTTCCGTTGAGATGCACCTTTCCCCAGGATGCCTTCCTAACAACTCTATTTAAACATGTCCCTATATCCTTGATATAGAAGAAACTCAACGTAACAGGATTGATGTTATAAAGGGTTTACTAATAGATTTGCTTAGGAGACATTAAGCCACAGAAAGCAGAATTTAGCTAAGAGAGAGCTGCCCTCAAGTCATCCCAAAGATAAGTAGTCTGCTAACCAAGCCTGTTAGAGACAGACAAAATTTACAGTGTTAGGGTGTAAGTGTTCATCAGGATGACCCAGCCGTCATGACTCTAAGGCAGCGCAAGGGGACACGGCAGTGTCACGACCAATGCCAAACCCTGGCATAAAGTCATAAAGCCCCCACTTTTCTTCTTGAGAAAAAGCGTAATTCTACCAGGTGGGCAAGATGACCCTGGGTAACAACCATTCAAAAAGAACAACACTGGCATCATACCTAAGAAAGAATTCTGCTAATGTCCTTCCTTGCTGTGTAAATCTCCCATCTGCCCAGCGGGTCAGACTTACAGTCTCCAGTCTCTGTTTAAATTGTTCAAAGTGTGACCTGAAGCCAGAATAATGGCATTAGTGAAATCCATCAGCCTAAGGTGTATATAAGCCAGTGACATCTTCTGTTCAGGGCCAACTCTTGAGCCCCGGTCGGCCACACTTTAGTAAACAGCTTTTCTTTGGTCTCTGTGAGCACAGTGAGTCCTCACTGGGAAGACATGCTATGTTTATAACTCCATACTCCCAGACCCTGCAACATGATAGGTCATGGTTCCTAGGAGAAAACCCACCATTATTATTCTACTAAAATGTCATAGCAATAAAATGATTCCTAACGACTGATCGCTGCACCCACAGAGCAGAACGTAGTCGACGCTCACCAGAAAAGCTCTCGCCGTAGACGATAATTCACACAGAAACCCACAGCAGGCCACCGCAGTAGTGACTCTACATGGGATGTCCATACCACAGCCCTCCTGTCAGGGCTCAGGGATCCATGGAAGAGCCCGAGGAGGTGGTGGCCGGAAGGAAGCTGTTTCTGGACACAGTAGGCCTGATACATGAACAAAGACACAGACTGTGAGGACATGCCCAGGGCCTCCACGTCAAGCCAGACCGAAACCCAGTGTGGAGGAAGGGGTGGCCGTGGAGTCCCACTGTGAATGAGGAACTGCGAAGAATTACTGGCATCTGAGAGGGGCGGGTGCTGAGAGAGGAAAAGTCAGTTTCCTTTAGCCAAGTAACACCTGGCATATTGACCATGCTCCAGGGAAGGCTGCCCGTGGCCAGGAGTAGGAAGCCAGCACAAACTGGGGCCAATGGGTTTTGGTTTTCAAAAGAGAGATTGGGAGAGAGAACAATGTAAATTAAAAATAATATCTGCTAATGTAATATTATTATTTCTTTAAATTTTGACTCCCTCCTCCCTCAAAACGAGGTCTCACACTATAGCCCAGGCTAGCCTCAGTGGATGCTTTGATTAGAGGTGTGACTCACATACCCACCTTGTTTCTGCACTTTTAGTGTGTGTGTGTGTGTAGGTGCGTGTGTACCACTGTGAGCATGTGGAATCATGAAACAACCTTCCAAATTGGTTCTTTCCTTCCACAGTGGGGGATTCAGGGATCTAATTGACGTTGTCAGGTTTCATGACCGTCACATCATCCTCTGAGCCATATTGCAGTCTCCAGCTTTATGTTTTTAATTCTATTGTATATATGAGTGCTATGAGTGTTTTGCCTCCTTGTGTGTCTGTGAATTGTGTGCATGCCTGGTGGGTGCAGAGCCCAGAAGAAGGAATCAGATCCTCTGGAACTGGAGTTACAGATGGCTTTGAGTCTCCATGTAGGTTCTGGGAATGGAACCTGGGTCCTCTGGAACAGCAGCCAGTGCTCTTAACCACTGAGTCCTCTCCCCATTAAGTCTTGCATAAAACTAATAAAATGATTTGCTTATCATTATGAAATGTGGTTTATATTTTGTTTGTTTTTGTTTTGTTTTTCAAGACAGGATTTCTTTGTGTAACCCTGACTGTCCTGTAACTCATTCTGTAGACCAGACTGGCCTCGAACTCAGAGATCTGCCTGCTTCTACCTCCCAAATGAGTGCTGGGACTAAAGGCATGTACCACCACCACAGCTGCAATTTGTATTTGTACAAACACCTTACCGTATTTGTTTGTAGTCTGATGTGGTGGCGCACACCTTTAACCCAAGAATTCAGGAAGCAGAGGTAGGAGGACCTCTGAGTTCGAGGCCAACCTGGTCTACACAGAGAGTTCCAGGCCAGCTAGAGCTACATAGTGAGACCCCATCTCAAAAACAAATAATAAAAAAAAATAATAATAAACCAGGGCTGGAGAGATGGCTTAGTGGTCAAGAGCTTTGCCTGCTCTTCCAAAGGTTCTGAGTTCAATTCCCAGCAACTACATGGTGACTCACAACCATCTGTAATGAAATTTGGTGCCCTCTTCTGGTCTGCAGTGATATATGCAGGCAGAACACTGAATACATAATAAATAAATCTTTAAAAAAGTGAAAAGATATCTAAAATAATAATAAATCAATATAATGAGAAAGCTGGGAGAAATATTTATAAAAGACATAACTGATAAAGAACTTAGCTAACATATATAAAGAGCTTCTAAAGTACAACAATCAGACCATGAATACGGCTGGAGAGGCAGTTCCATGTTTAAGAGCACTGGTCATCCTTCCAGAGGACCCGAGTTCAATTCCCAGAACCCACATAGTGGTTCACGATCATCTGTAAGTCTAATTCCAGGGGATACAACATCCTCTTCTGATGCCCATAGGCTCCAGGCACCCACACTGACACGCCTTTAATCCTGCACTGGGGAGGCAGAGGCAGGCAGGTCTCTGAGTTTGAAGCCAGCCTGTAAGAGATACCGGCTTGGCTAAGGATATGCTCCTTGCTTGCCTAAGCATGTACAAAGCCCTGGGTTTGGTCCCCACTACCAATAGCTACAAACCTCCCACCATAGGGTGACACAGCAGGAGGGTCCTCACCAGGCACCAGTACTTTGTCATTGGACTTCCCAGCCCCTGGAATGGTCCCTTGACACCAAGAAGCTCACCACCTAGTAAGAAGGAGGATGATTTCGGCACAGTCTGTTAGTTACCCAGCGTGTGTCATGGACAGGTACTGTACGACACCCTGGACTTTGTCCATAAAAGTATTGCTTGTAAAACACGCAAGAAGAAACTGGGCATGGCAGAGCATGTCTGCAATCCCAGCACTTGGGAAGTGAAAGCAGAAAAAGCCAGAGTGAAGGGTTATCCTTAACTACATAGCAAGTTAGGGGCCAACCTGGGCTACATGAGACCCTGCCTAAAAACCAAAACAGAACAGCTATACATACATAAGCTATACATAAGACTGAGGGATGGGAAAGAAACGGAGAAAGTAGCTCAGCATCTGGAACCCAAGGACCATATGGTGAGCAGGTGCAGGGACCCCCTCAGGTGTTCCCACCGCGCGTGCCAGCAGTGCCGGGGCGCTAGGCAGCATGGACTGCCAGTCATGTGAAGGCATGGTTCCTCTGCTGGCTCCCAGCCTCAGCCCTGGCAGATGCCAAAAGGAGCGGGGATGACGGTTCCCTGAATCCCAAAGCCAGGGCAGTGAGGAGAACGAGTCTTCTGGGAGGAGCAGTTTCCTCGCTGTGCAAATAAATCCCCGAAACTGTAGTGTGTATGTGGGGTGGTGCTGACGTGAGGTCACGCACTCGTGGAGTTTTCTGTTCTGTTCTAATCCAAATAGATGCTATTAAAAATAAATACTATCAACTAAAATTTTATCACAACATATTTATTCTATTTTTATTTTTTGTTATTCTATTTATATATTTTTACTTCGTTGTATTTATTTTGTGTGCACTCATCATGGCAGGCGTTTGAAGGTCAGTGGAAATTTTGAGGGAACTGGCGTTAGTATTTAGGCGTCTGTACTGGCCTGCCCTTAGGGCCCTGACAGGATAGTCCTCAGCACAGCCACGTGTACAGCCTGTGCACATTCGCTCCGCTCCCTGTTCTCCTTTCCCTCTGCCTCCCCCTCTCTTCCACCACTCTTGTCCCCAGGGACCGTCTCTACCCCCTTCTCTGCCCCCTCTTTGCCCACTTTTCTGCCCCTTCTCTCTCCTCTTCCGGTAAACCTCCCATGTGAGCCCTGCTGCATGGTGTGAATTCTCTTGTGGCGTTGTTTTCCATTTTTATTTTTTGACTTTTTTCGAGACAGGGTTTCTCTCTGTGGCTTTGGACCCTGGCCTGGAACTCACTCTGTAGACCAGGCTGGCCTTGAACTCACAGAGATCTGCCTGCCTCTGCCTCCCTAGTGCTGGGATTAAAGGCGTGCACCACCACTGCCTGGCTTTGTCTTGTTTTTTATTTTTTTTTATTTTTTTATTTTTTTTTGGTTTTTCGAGACAGGGTTTCTCTGCAGCTTTTTTAGAGCCTGTCCTGGACCTAGCTCTTGTAGACCAGGCTGGCCTCGAACTCACAGAGATCCGCCTGCCTCTGCCTCCCGAGTGCTGGGATTAAAGGCGTGCGCCACCACCGCCCGGCTTGTCTTGTTTTTTAAATTACAACAACTGGTTTTCTTTTTCCACCACATGGGTCCCAAGGATCAAACCCATTCTGTCAGTCTTGGTGCGGGTGCCTTCACCCATTGATCCAGTTCACCAGCCCACTATTGATTCCTATAATCAATATAAGGGAACAAAGAAGCTCTGTTTGGTGTAACGCCTAGTATGGGTGGCTGAAGAGGGGATTTCTGTAAGATCTTTGTTCCCTGGGTTCTGCTGCCAGTTCTGTGTGGAAAGAGGGCTTGGGCTAGCAGTGCCACGGCTCAGAAGACACACAGCTGTGCTTTGTACAGATTGTCTCCTTCGTGTTTTCAACGGCCAAACTCAAGCCTCATGCAACTCAGGCTAGCCTTAAATAAACATGAGCGAGTGATCCTCCTGCCTCTGCCTCAAAAGTGTGGAAATAACGGGTGTGGAATATGGGACCAGTTTTATGCAGGGCTGGGAGTGAAACCCAGGGCTTCCTGTACTGTAGGCAAGCAACTTGGCCAAAAGAGCTACATTCCAGCCCCTATTCAGGTTTTTCTTGAGACAGAGTCTCACTAGGCATTGCCGTCTGGCCCAGGATTCTCGAGTCTCAGCCCCCAGTGTTGGGAGCACAGGTGTGTGCCACCGTGCCAGGCCAACAAAGATTTACAGTACAAAGAAAGGTTCAAATCGTTAGTGCTCTCGGGGAACCGGTTCTGATGAGACTGCAGCTGAAGGGGCCTTTCCCTGTGGCCGGGCAAAGTCTAGAGGGCGAGGGCGCCCTGTGAAGCCAGGCAGCAGGCTGGAGTTGTCTGCATGCCTTCTCACTTTGACAGCCCACAGTTCCAAGCGTGGGCTTGCTCCTGGCACCCATCAGGGCCCTGCTTTATTGGGCAGCCGGATCCCTGGAAGAACAGTGATGCCCTTAAGGGACTAGGGAGATGCCTGCCCCAGGCTTGACTTCACTCAGGAATTTCGCACTTGTCTAGACCCTGGTCTGCAGGTGGAGGGTGTCTGGCAGCCCGGCGCAAGGACTGCCTGCTGAGATTGAGCAGGAGCCTCCCACCCCGGGCCACCTGTTCCACAGCCCCACCCTCCCACCTCTGCACCTCGCTGCCGCTAGAACGCTAGCGGGTAGCTCTCGGGCTGCGGCACTCTTGTGGAGTATTAATAGCCCAGAACTGAGGCTGCACTGATAAGAAAGGCATCCTCTGGCCGCCCGGTCACAGCATTGGCTCCAAGCCGGCTCTCCCCACCCTTGCTCTGTGAAGAGAGATAGTTAAGTTAGTTAAGTTGCCATAGCAATCCTGGTTTGAGTGCCTGCTGAGAAGTCAAATGAACCACCTGCCTTGTCATGTGCAGTCCGGTGGCTGCCCCTACAGATACTTCCAGTGTCTCCATTTTTTTTTTTTAAATTTGGGGACCGAGGCTCCTGGGAGGTGCATGCACTTGCTTTGGATCCCAAAGCAAGCAAGTGGGGGAACTGACCCCCGGGGTCTCATCTGTCGGCATCTCTGAGTCCCTTTCCCTCTCCATCGATGTGCTCGGCTCCTCCTCGCCCTCGCTCGAGGTTGAGACAGATCCTTTGAATGGTGAGAGCCAAGGAAATTGAACCCTGCTCACCAGAGAGTCTAGCTGAGCAGTAGACTCCCTGGCCCAGTTCCTTGAACTTTAGGAAACCCAGAGACTGAAATGGGGCGAGGCAAGAGGACATGGACTTCCAAGAAGCAGCCTATGGATGAAATCACTGTAGGACCGGCCAGTTGGCCTGGGCCTCCCGACAGCCCTAGGGACCAGGGAAGGAGCCAGCCCCAGAGAGAGGCCATCACCCAGGTTTCAAGAATGGAGAGTCGGGTGACCTGAGCATCTGTCCCTGCACAGGGACAGCACAGCTCTGCTGGGAGCAGGCAGTTTCCATTCAGGCTGTGGGCCCTGGTCTCTGCTCCTTGCTGTCCCACTTTGAGGTGCTTCACTGTTTGAAGCAGGGAGAGAAGACAAGCAGACCATCTGCCCCAGCCTCACACTGACAAAAGCTTCAAGTTTAGACGGCTAGCATTATCTTCCACAGGGGCTGCACAGTAAACCTAGGAAGCCCCCCGGCTGCTGGGCCACCCTCCAGCTCTGCCGCTTTGCTGGCATCTGGGCTGACTTGGAACTCCTCAAGTAGCAGAGGGTGGTCTTGAACTCCTGCCACCAACGTTGTAGGAATTTAGCAGGGCGCTGTACCTGGGCTAGACATTAGAATGAGTAGCAGTTTTCTAGAAATACTTTGACTTTGAAGAATCTTTGTGGAAAACAGTGACTGCTTTCTGTATTTGTAGGATTGTTGTACTGAAAGGGCATTGTAGTCTTCACATGACTTTGGTCACAAGACACCTCTGGCCCACCTGAGGCTCTTGGATGACACTGTGTGCTGCAGACGGCACTAAAGAACTAAAACCACGAGGTCACGCATTGCTCTCCTTTAGAGAGATGTACAGATTAGATTAGGGACCTTAGTATGAGGAAATAACTTTCTCCAAAAAAGATTTTGTGGCCAGCCTAGTCTACAAGAGCTTGTTTGGGGTTCAGTCCATCAGAGAGGCTGTGCCTTCCTGCTGCCGCAGAGGCCTTCAAGTCTCATCTTGGGGTGCCTTCTTTCTTCAACCGACCCACACTCCACGAAACATCCTGACAACCCACTCCCAGCTTCTGGGATCATGGATGTAGATCATCACCCACAACCCCCAGCTGCTGGGATCATATATGTGGATCATCACCCACAACCCCCAGCTGCTGGGATCATATATGTGGATCACCTCACAAGTCAGATTTATCATCATTCAGTCAATTTTGACTCTGGGCATGTCTTTCACCTCTGTATGCCTCAGTTTCTCCATCTGAAAAATGGGTAAAAATACATACACCACAGGGTTGTTGGTGAAATTCTGAAGATGATCAATGTAACGTGAGCAAGCATGTGTGTGAGCCTAAAGCCCCGCACAGAAGTCACGCACACAACCATTACCTGTGATCGGGCTCAGGGTCAGGTGCTTCCAGACTCTTGGCCTCTTGTACAAAAACTTGAAAATAAGGACAAGTTTGCAAAAGTAACTTGTGTATACACGAATTTCACCTATGAGTCCGTTTGTTTTGAGTAAAATGGCACGTTAGGATGGTCTGCTTCACGGGGCTCCCGATAGTTGACTCCGGTAACATTGACAGCCCAGACACGCGTCAGCTGGCACATCTCTCAGCCCTAGGATGTCAGAGTCAGAGGGCAACAGGGACAAGAGCCACTACACCTGACAGCTGCACTCACAGAATCCACCACCAGGGGGCAGGATCATCCCATCCAAATTCCCATTTGTCCAACCCTACATTTCATTTTTTTGAGCATGATTCTTTTTATTTCAGAAATTTTCAAGCATACAAAACAGTACAGAGCTGGAGATGCAGCTCAGCTGGCAGAGGATTTTCATAGCATCCACGAGGCCTGAGGTTACATCCCCGGCACCCAAAAGCCGGGTGTGATGTCCACGCCTAGAACCCTACTATTGTAGAGGAAGTCAAGTACCAGGCGAGCATGGAGTTCGAATCAAACTCAAAGTCACCCTGAACTAAATGAAACCCTATCTAAAAAGAATAAAATTAAAAACCTCAATCACAATAGAACAGTGAACCTCACCTGTCCCCCACTAGGTTTCAACAACTAACATTTCCCTGCTTCCTTTTGCTCTCGGTGTATTTGCAGACGTTTCATTACTTTTTGTGTAGGTATGATGGGAGGGGGCATCGTGTCACACTGCGTGCGTGGAGGGCAGGGGGAACTTTGTGGAGTTGGTTTTTGCTTGCCACCCTTACATGGGATCTGGGGGTGCAATTCAGGTGTCACTCCACCTCTGTAAACACCTTATCCCCTGAGCTGTCTCCACAGACTCTTGCGCAGTACTTTTTAAAGGATGTCCTAGACCTCAATTCCTGATCCTTAATACATCAGTGCTCTGTCTGTCCCACTTATCTTCCCAAACACCACCGTCATCCCTGAACAAAAGCCATCATAACACCTTACTCTCTCAGTTCGGGTTCTAGCTTCTCCAAATCCTACCACAGATACCACTGGACAAGGGCGCCGTCTTCTGAGACACAGCTTCACGTAACCTAGGCTGGCAGACTTTAACTTTCACCAAATCTTAGTGCAGATATCCATTTGGTGAAAGTGGGGGTCATTCTCTGAGACACAGCTTCGTGTAACCCAGGCTGGTACCTGTTAGCTTTCTACAGCCCTTTTCTGGATTGTTGTTGAGGTCATGTCTCAATGTCATCTCAAACTGATCTTGAACTCTGCTCCTCCTCCTGCCTCACCCTCCCGAGTCCAGGCTCCCCTTTACTTCTGTTTTCATCTGTGAATGCCCTGGAAGACTTGGGAGCTTCTCCTGTAGGACAGTCTGTATTCTGAGTCACAATTGTGATCTGTCTACTGAACTGACAAATCAGACATTCTCTGAATTAGGCTCAGATTCCTTCCGTTCTTAGACGTAAAGTATTTCCCGGAGACACTGTGTCTGTCACCCATTGTTTGGTCAGTCAGCTCAGGTTGTTGCTTAGATGTTAATGTTCCCAATCACTGTTCACACTGCTGGGTTTTGTTTTGGGTTTTGTTTGTTCATTATCTCGAGACAGGGTTTCTCTGTATAGCCTGGGTGTCCTGGAACTCACTCTGAAGACCAGGCTGGCTTTGAACTCACAGAGAGCCACCTCCCTCTGCCTTCTGAGTGCTGGCATTAAAGGCATGTGCCACCACCGCCTGGCTCACACTGCTGTTTTTAATCATTGTTATTATCATTGTCTGAGTTCATCATTTCTTTAGGGTTTGGAAAGCTCTGCCTTTCTAATCTTATTTCTTATCCATTTATTGGTTGGAATTCTATAGGAAGTAACTTTTAAAAATCTACCTTTTAGTTATCCGAAATATAAAACATTTTAAAAAAACAAAAATGGTTTTTTCTGCTTCTCCTCCTCTCCTTCTTCCCTTCTTCTTCTTCTTTTTGAGACCTTGAGACAAGGTCTCGTTATGTAGCCCCGGATATCCGGGAATTCACTATGTAGGCCAGGCTGGCCTTAAACTCAAACAATCCCCATGCCTCTGCCTCCCGAGTGCTGGGGTTAAAGGTGTGCACCACCACCACCCTAGCAATGTTTCTTTCTCTTTTAGTTTTTAATTTATTTATTTTATGTGATTTGTTTTGCCATGAGTGTCAGATATCCTGGAACTGGAATTAGGGACAGTTGAGTGCTGCCATGTAGGTGCTGGGAATTAAACCCAAGTTCTCTGGAAAAGCAGCCAGCGCTCTTAACCACTGAGCCATCTCTCCAACCCCAACAATGTTTATTTCTTTATGCTAGCAGTAACAGATGTATTTTCCTTAAATATAATTATGACTATTAGCCAGTCATATATATATGTATATGTATATGTATATATATATATATAATATATAAAATAGGTGTAGTTGGTTGTTTTACACTCTTTGACTCTTTTAGGGGCCAGTCACCCAGCTCCCAAATAAATCACATGGAGTCTTATTCTTACCTGTGAATGCCTGACCTTAGTTTTGCTTGTTGCTTGATGGCTGGGGACCCCTGATGTCCTCCTCTCCTTGTTCTAACTTGCTCCTTCTTCCTGCTCTCCTCATATTTATCCTCTGCCTGCCAGCCCTGCTTATCTTTTCTCCTGCCTCACTACTGGCCGGTCAGCCCTTTATTAGACCATCAGGTGATTTAGACAGGCAAAGAATCACAGCTTCACAGAGTTAGACAAATGCAGCATAAGCAAAAGCGACACAGCTTCACATCATTAAACACATGTTCCACAACTTAAATTAATACACCTTAAAATAATGTCCCACAACAAATAGGTTTTTACATACTCTGTTAAAATACCCTAAAATAGATGGGCGGTTTTGTCACATAATCCCAGCACTAGGGAGGCAGAGGTAAGGGTGGATCTCCGAGTTCGAGGCCAGCCTGATCTACGGAGCAAATTCCAAGACAGGTTCCAAAGCTACACAGAGAAACCTTGTCTCGAAAAACCAAACTGTGGGGCATTTTTGTAGTGATTGATGGGCTCCAGCCCATTGTGGGTGGTGCCATCCCTGGTCTTGGGTTCTAAGAGCTGAGCAAACCATGTAAAAGCCGTGTAAAGCAAGCCAGTAAGCAGCACCCCTAAATGGCCTCTGCATCAGCTCCTGCTTCCATGTTCCTACTCTGAGTTCCTGTCCTATGACAACAGTGATATGGAAGTAAACCAAATAAACCCTTTCCTGCCCAAGGAGCTTTTAATCGTGGTGTTTCATCAAAGCAATAGAAATCCTAAGTCAGGTACTTACCAAAAGAACATTGATTTATGTTTCTTTCTGTACTTTAATAAAGCTTGCCTTAAGAGCAGAGAGTAAAACAGCCACACTGGCCAGCTGTACAGACCAGGCAGTGGTGACACACACCTTTAATCCCAGTAGCCACACTAGTTTGCAACAGAAACCGGGAAGTAGTGGTGCACACCTTTAACCCTAGCACTAGAGAGGAATATAAACCAGGATGAGACAGGAACTAGTTCTTTTCTTATTTTTTTTATTTTAATTTTTTTAATTATTTATTATATATACACAATATTCTGTCTGTGTATATGCCTGAAAACCAGAAGAGGGCGCCAGACCTCATTACAGATGGTTGTGAGCCACCATGTGGTTGCTGGGAATTGAACTCAGGACCTTTGGAAGGGCAGGCAATGCTCTTAACCACTGAGCCATCTCTCCAGCCCCAGGAACTAGTTCTTTTTTTTTTTTTTTCTTTTTTTGGGGGGTTTTTCGAGACAGGGTTTCTCTGCAGCTTTTTTAGAGCCTGTCCTGGAACTAGCTCTTGTAGACCAGGCTGGCCTCGAACTCACAGAGATCCGCCTGCCTCTGCCTCCCGAGTGCTGGGATTAAAGGCGTGCACCACCACCGCCCGGCAGGAACTAGTTCTTTTAAGTCTGAGAACTTCTTAGAGGTAAGTGCTTTCTAGTAGCTGGCTGCTTTGCTTCTCTGAGCTTTAGGTTCATCCCCAATGTCCGTCTCTGGGTTTTTATTATGCGTGCTACATCTTTCTTTTCTGTTGTTCTTGTCATTGTTTGAGGAAAAGTGTGCACCTTAGGCTGGCCTTGAACTCACGATTGATATTCTTGCCTCGGTCTCCTAAGGGCAATGATTTCCTCCATGAACTGCCAACTTACAGTCTACATTTTGAGCTCTTTCTCCAGTGCTGGGAGTACCATCCGTACTACTACTACGTGTACTACGGTACTGCGCCTGTATTGGGGAGCCTGCACTACAGGACCATTCGCGAGCCAGGCAAGGGCCTGGAGATTTAAACAAAGACAGGGGTCATCCTTGAAACAAGAATGCCCACCTTATGGTGTGCCAGAGCCGCTTATAGATGGGTCCTTAACCCATCTATAAGCCCCAGCCAAACCTACCAGAAACCACTCCCCTGCCATCAGGAACTCCTGAGGGTCTCCTGCTCAGAGTAGCTGCAAACACAGGAAAAACAAGTTGTTTCCCTCAGAGCAGCTACAAGCATAACAAGTTGTTTACAGGAAATTCAGGGTCTGGGTCCACAGCCCCCAACAGCAAGGAGGGGTAGCATCATTCACAGTACACCCGTGCTGTATGCCTTGACTGCATTTCAAGCCCTTTGGTTTTGATAACCTTTTTTTTTTTTTTTTGGAGCAAGGGAGGTGGGCGATGTCATACACAGCACAGCATGGGTGTGGAGGTCAGAAGATAATTCACAGAATCCACTAGGTGGGTTCTGAGGTTTGAACTCAGATTGTCAGGCTTGGCAGCAGCTGCCATTACTTACTCAACTATCATGCCAGTTCTCATTTTTCTTCATTTGAGACAGGGTTTTCTCTGTGTAGCTCTGGCTGGTCTTGAACTCACAGAGCTCCACTTGCCACTGCTTCCCAAGTGTTGGGATTAAAGGTGTGTGCCACCACCGCCCTGATTATATTTTAGAATGCTGGTTACATGTTGTTCAGTCTGGCCTCAAGCTCACAACATCACAGAGGATGACCCTGATCTGTTTTTTTTCCTTGGATTTTTTTGGGTTTTTTTTATTTCTCATGTATGATGTGGGGGGGGGGGTCAGAGAATAACTGTGTGTGACAAGACTTTTCCTGGGGAGACACAACACACAGCTACTTACCTCAGATGGGGAGCCCACAACAGACCAAAGTATGGACAGCACCAAAGTCCAATGTGTGAACCATGTTTTTTTTTTTTTTGGTTTTTCAAGACAGGGTTTCCCTGTGGTTTCTAGAGCCTGTCCTGGAACTAGCTCTTGTAGACCAGGCTGGCCTCGAACTCAGAGATCCGCCTGCCTCTGCCTCCCGAGTGCTGGGATTAAAGGCATGCACCACCACCACCCGGCAACCATGAGTTTTATAGGAGCAGAAATGACTCAAGGAAAACTGCAGCACCAAGACCTACTCCAGCACCCGACAGCTCACAGAAGCGGGGAACCTGGAGCTCACAGCACAGCCTGCAGGCAGCTCCACAGGCTGAAGAGTGTCCCTTCTGGATGACTCAGTTGATCTAAACCTCTTCGAGGTAGCTGGTTTGGTCTCTGTCTTTACAGCTTGATTTAATTTTGGGGGAGGGGCTACTAAATCTGGTCAGTTTCAGGGACTTCCTGTAGCTATTTTGAGTGGTTTACCTTCCTGTTTGTGGAGCTTCCCTGCAGGATGGAATGTCCCATTCAGGACCCTGTTCCACAACAGTAATTTAAGGGATCTGCCCTCTCCTTCCACCATAGGGTGCTGCACCAGCGCTGAGACTGGGGGAGGGTGCTGGGATTGAGACACAGAGGCTTCTTTTCTGGTGGAAGTACAGCAGCCTCTTTTTTGTCCCGAGCTAAAGCCTTTTATACCTTTACACAGCTGGCCCAAAACATGCTGAACAGCCAGAGGTCAAGATCAGGGCATTGTGTACTGGGAACTCTTCTGTGGAGACCCACCGGCCAGAAAGAACACAAACATCCTTGTCAATTACAGAGTACAAAAAAGTTCTGCTGTCGTCAGGGGGAGGGCAGCCCGATCACAACAATAGGGATTAAGAAAGAAAAAGAAAGTCAAACTCATATATCAGACTGGATGGAAAGCACCTTTATTTGCTGAGTTGCCATGCTGGGTTAGTCTTGAACCTTTGATCCTCCTGCCTCCACCTCCTGAGTGCTTGGATTATGGAGATGGGCTACCATACCCAATGTATGTTCTGCTTGACTCTAGCCCGCCTCTTTGTCCATGCTAGGCCAGTGCTCTATCGACTGAGCTACATCCCCAGTGAAGAGACTCCGGCCAGATTGAGCATAGCCAGCATGACTTTGGCAGGCCTTGCCCTTCTTTCCCATTCCTTCTGCCTTGCTAAAACCCACAAGATTATATTCCTAAAGCCACCACTATCTGTTCTCTTATTTGGCCACTTCCTCCTCCTGAGGCTGACTACCAAGGTCCAGCAATCAAAATGTTAACTTGGCTCACCTAGTTAACATGCCCAATTAAAATTAAACACTTCATCCTAACATGGGGTTTCCCCTTGTACCTTTATAAACAATCATCTGCCTCCTCTCTATCTGGAAGCTGTACTTTGGTCCCCTTCACCCAGGAACAAATACTGTTGTCTCCCTTCCCTTGTACCTTCTCCCTCATCCTCAATCTTCTTTACCACCACATTCTAACTCATTCTAACACAGGCCTCCCCTTTTTCTCTTCTTAAAAATTACACCTACAACATCATTTGCTGCTGTTTTCTGCCCAAGTCAGAGAGCAGCCACTTTCTCTCCGTGCTTAATAAGGGATCTCTCCCTGAAAACAGGTGTGTGTGTTTTGTTTTTTTTATTTATTTATTATGTATACAGTGTTCTGCCTGCATGTATACCTGCAGGCCAGATGAGGGCATCAGCTCTCATTACAGATGGTTGTGAGACACCATGTGGGTGCTGGGAATTGAACTCAAGACCTCTGGAAGAGCACCCAGTGCTCTCAACCTCTGAGCCATCTCTCCAGTCCCATTTGGGTGTGGTTTGTGCCTAATCCGGGGTCTAGGAGGATGCCCCTGATGTGCAGGGTTCTCTTTTACCCAACCCCTTAATTTTTCTTTTTAAACTAGAAAACACTGAGAGGATAAATCTATGGGAAGAGGGAAATGACCAATGGCTTGGTCACTTGTTTCTGAATCTTTTCAGCACAGTAAAGAATATACTTTTTTTTTTCCCCCAAATCAGGGTTTCTCTGTGTAGCTCTGGTTGTCCTGAAACTCATCTGTCGACCAATCTGGCCTCAAACTCAGAGATCTACCTATCTCTGCCTCCCAGATGCTGGGGTTAGAGGTATGCGCAACTATTGCCCGGCTAGAATAGAATTTTAAAGAAGATACTTGTTTTTGTTTCACCTCTGTATGTAGGTGCACCATGTATATGTCTGATGCCCTCAGAGATCAGAAGAGAACATCTTATTCCTTAAAACTGTAGTTACAGATATTTGAAAACTTAAATTTCTGTTTCTCAGAGTGAGCTGCCCGCCCCCAGCCCCAGTAACCATAGAATGTTCAGGATCAAATGTTCCAAGAAGATTTCCTTCACTATCTGGTCTCACTCTGTAACCACACTTGCTGACAAAGTCACCTACCCTATGGTTTTACCTTACAAAGGCAGTTGAGAAACTGGCTTACGGCTGGTCTCATGAAACAGCCTTAGGGAGAGACAGCTGCCTATTCGGCTCTGATGTGTACACGAATAAAGCTGGCTCTAATTCAGCTGTAATTTGGGTCAGTGGTTTTTCTCCTGTAGTCTGTGGGATTAACAGGTTCTGGGATCGAACATGGGTCCTTATGAAGAGCAGTCCGTGCCAGTAACCCTCTTAACTGCTGTCTCTCCAGCTTTTTATTTTTAGATTTACTTATGTGCATGAGTGTTTTGCCAACATGAATATGTATACCACATGCATAACTGGCGCTTTCAGAGGTTAGAAGGTACCGGATCCCTCGGAACTGGAGTTACAATGGTTGTGAACAACCATGCAAGTGCTGGGAACTGAACAAGAGCAACAGGTGCTCTTAAACACTGAACCATCTCCCCACAACCCTACCCCACTTTGTTGTTTTGAGACAGGTTTCACTGTATAGCCCTGGCTGGCCCTGAACTTACACATATACCTGCCTTTGCCTCCAAAGTACGCCATGGCTTGCCTTAGAATATTTATTTTATTTATTTATTTTTATTACTATTAGTTTCCAGACAGGGTTTCTCTGTTGCAGAATACTTAATTATGTAAAGATGTGTTGCATCTATTTAATTATGTAAAGATGTATTGCTGTTTTATCTTGCCTGCCTGAATGGTCTAATAAAAAGATGAACGGCCAATAGTGAGGGAGGAGGTATAGGCAGAACTGGGCAGGTAGAGTAAGTAGGAGGAGGGATTTAGGCTCAGAAGAGACACCAGGGAGATGCCGGGGCCAGTCAGAGAAAAGTAGGACGTAGAGTATGAAAGAAAACTAAACAGCCCTGAGGGAAAACACAGATGACTAGAAACAGATTAAAAGAGCTAGTGGGACGAGCCTAAGCTAAGGCCAAGCATTCGTAATCAGTAAGTTTTTGTGTCTTTATTTGGGAACTGGTTGGTGGCCCAAAGGAAATTCCAACTACACTCTGTAGCAAGCTTTCTCACCAGACTTTCTTGAACCACCAGCCTACAAATAATGACATGGAGACTTATTAATTTTGAAAGCTTGGCCTTAGCTTAGGCTTTTCCCCAACTAGCTTTTATAACTTAATCTGTCTCTATTAATCTACATTCTGCCATGTGTCTCGGTTACCTCTGCTCTGTACTTCTTCAGAGTTGCTGGCACCCCCTCTTCCTCCCAGAGTCCTCTCTCTCCTCGGAAGTCCCACCTATTCTCTCCTGCCTAGCTATTGGCCATTTAGTTCTTTTTTTTTTTTCTTTTTTTGGTTTTTCGAGACAGGGTTTCTCTGCCATTTAGTTCTTTATTGAACCAATCAGAAGGCACCTTAGCAGAGACATATCTTTACAGTGTAAACAAATACTCCCAAATACTCTCTTTGTATCTCTGGCTGTCCTGAAACTTGCTTAGCTTGGCAGACCAGGCTGGCCTCAAACTGAGAGATCTGCCTGCCTCTGCTTCCCAAGTGCTAGGATTAAAAGTGTTTGCCACCAGCACCCGGCTATTTTTTTCTCTCAAATACTAATTTTTTTAAAGGTATTTTTTAAAATTAATTTTTTGTACATTGATGAGGGTTCAGATCCCCTGGAACTGGAGGTACAGACAGGGGTGAGCTGCCATGTGGGTGAAGAGCAGCCAGTGCTCTTAACTGCAGTCATTCCTCCAGCCTGCTAGTGTTTAAAGAAGAAAATACATATTTTCAAATGCTATCTCAGATTTAACTTTACCCTAAATTCTCATACTACTGACTCTTTCGTATCTACTCTAGAAGGCCTCGGTTCCTAAAGCCATTGCCTAAGTATCTGCTGCCCTACGGAATCACAGTTTCAAACTAGCAATATGAATATGGCTTCACTTTAAACTTTATGTTATTTATTGTGCATGTACGTATGTGTGAGCTCACATGTGCTGTGGTGTATATCCAGAGGTCAGTGGAACATTTGCAGGGGTTCCAAGGTTGGAATTTAGGGTGTCCTGCTGGTTGGCAAGCACCTCTATGATGGAGCCATCCCACTGGGCCTACAATGGCATTTCTGAGCAGTTTTGTTCTCCTTAAACAGTCCTCACTAGGGAAATACAACAAAAATATTTTTAATTTAAAAATAATTGATTACTGGGGCTGGAGAGATGGCTCAGAGGTTAAAAGCATTGCCTGTTCTTCCAAAGGTCCTGAGTTCTATTCCCAGTCAACCACATGGTGGCTCACAACCATCTATAATGGGGTCTGGTGCCCTCTTCTGGCCTGCAGCCATACACACAGACAGAATGTTGTATACATAATAAATAAATAAATATTTTAAAAAAATAATTGATTACATTTTTATTTGGGGGCACTCTGATTTTACTACTATGTAAAACACTTACAGGCTTTCAGCATCTTAACTATACACAACAGTGCACACACAGGTCTCGTCCATGTCTTTCCCTCTCCCACCAACACAGCCGCTTTCAGAAGCTGTTTACTCTTCCAGTGTTTATCTTTTGTTCTGATATCACTCTGTAGCCCTGGCTGGCCTTTAACTCACCAGGATCCACCTGCTTCTGCTTCCCAAGAGCTGGGGTTAAAGGCATGTGCCACCATACCAACCCCATTGTTTATCTTTTAAACATAAGCAATTAGGTCAGGTGTGACGGCACGCTCCTCTAACATCCCCACCCTCAGGAGTGTGGGGACACAGGAGGCAAGAGGACCAAGAGTTCCAGGTTGGGATGGTGCAATAGCTCGGCATCCACTCGAAGGTGGAGGGAGAAATGGAGTACACAAAGTTGTCCTCTGATTTCCATGTATACATCACACATTTTTTTAAAGGTTAACCAGGTGTGGCGGTGCCCACCTTTAACCCCAGCACTCAGGAAGCAGCAGGTGGATCTGTCAGTTCAAGGCCAGCTGGGTCTACTGAGTAAATCCAAAGCCAGCCAAGGCTACGAAGTGAGAGCCTGCCTCCATGCGGACAACTCTTCCTGTATTGGACTGATAGGCCTTTTTAAAGTTTAAATACAAGCAGTTGTGTTTATCGTTCACACAGATGGCGTGGTATAAAGCGCTGCTCTTGGAGGGGAGCAGAGAAAAATGTATAGTTCAATAAAACCAATAAAAAAAGAAACAAACAAAAACACTACTCTGGTGCCTAGCTCCGGCTCTCAGCCTGACAGCTCAGCCATCTGAGGACGTCTCAGTTGGGGAAGTGCCTCCATCAGGCTGACCTGGGCATGTCTATGAGGGGGTTTTCTTGATTGCTAATTGGCAAAGGAGGGCTCACCCCAATGTGGGCAGTGCTATTTCTAGGCAGGTTGGTCCAGGCTGTTTAGAAAGCAAGCTGAACCATGGACCTGGGAGCAAGCCGGTAAGCAGCCTTCCCCAGGTCCTGCCCTGACAGCCCTCAATGATGAATTTGTGACCCTAACCCTTAAGTTTAAGTCAGACAAACCCTTTCCTCCCCTAAGGTACCTTTGGTGAGTGGGCTTTTGTTGTTTTATTTTTCTTTTTAATCACAATAATAATGAAACTGCCAGAACGGGTGGGTATGTTCCGGAATTCCTGTGACATTTAATAGCTGCAATGAACAGAAAAGCTACTCTGACCCAGAGATCTCTTCCTATTCTGTCCTTCTGTAACATAGGTAGCAGCTGTCTACACAGCATTCCGATGCCCCGCTCTTTTCCTGGGTAGGAAACAAGTCTAGCAAACCGGTGAACACCAGTACCAGGAGGGCACTCGGGACAAACTCTAAACATCTGACTGGAACTTTATTAGGAGAGGCGCTGGAGCGGATTTTCTAGACACAATTTGGTCAAATATAACAGAAGTCGGCTTTCTCTCCTGTGAAAGCAGGATCAGACTTGTGGAGTTTGGTTCAGATTATACAAAAAGTTCCCAAGCTCCCAAATATTAGTCCCATAAACATAAGACTAAGGAAAAAGAACCTGGAGCTCAGTGACATCGTGCCTTAGACGCGGCAATGAGCGCAGGATCAACCTTAATAGCAAACGGTAGATGCAGAATAATAAAAGAATGGGCGTTTCTGGCAGATGCTTACAGAATCTGTGTAACTAACGGGTTGGCCAATAGGTCGAAGTGCCCACCGTCAGGACGACTACAGTTCTGGCGTTCAATCCTGGACCGTGGCGACTTGGCTTTGTCGTTGCACCCTCCAACCCGAGCTCAGGCTTGCTAGGTGGGGTGCCGCAGCCAGGTTGGCCGCGCCCTACCTCCCTCACCCAGCAGGGCGACCGCGATCCTCACCGCCGGGGGAACAATGAGGTTCCGGCTTCTTTAAGGGAGATACCACCGCGCCAGTGGGGCAGGGGACGGCGTCCTCCCCGATGATCGCACCCAGTCCCGCATCGCCGCCTGGGTCATTGCACCGCCCGCCAACACGGCTGGGTGACTCGGACAGAAGGTGCAGCCTCCCAGCACCGGCCGCACCACCCCGCGGGCCCGCTGTCCAGACCCGCCATCCGCGAGGAAGATGCGCCGGGTGTCTGGTCGCAGCGAACCGCGCACTGCAGCCCGCCGTCCGGTAGGTCGGCAGGGGACAGGGAGGGCGGCCCGGGGCACTGGCCGCAGCTTCCCCGAAGTCCCGGGACTTGCGCCCGCTGCGGCAGAGGGCGACCGCCCCCGGCCGCCACCCCTGCGGGCCAGGGCACCAGTGGTCGGCCCTGCAGCGTGCACACCGCCGGCGACGCTCGGCTCGGTTGCAGCGCCCGAGAGCAGAGGCGCCCGAGCGCAGCACACGGCGCTCACCCAGCCGGCGGCGCTCGGCGGCGCACGCGCACTACGGAAAGCCGGAGGGGGCGGGGCCCGGCGTGAGGGGGTGTGTCCGCGCACCACGGGGGCGCGCGCCGGCTTCTGACTGGAGGCCGCTGCAGCCGAGGCGCGAGCTGCCCGATAATGGCGGCCTGCAGAGCTCATGAGAGGGAGAAGCGGCGGCGGCTGCCCTGAGGTAAATCTGGCCCTTGGTGGTGGCACGGATGCCCTGCGGTCAGAACCGACCTCCCTGCATGTGTCTCTGTCCCCCGCAGGCCTGTCACAGACCTCGCAGCGGAGTCATCCCCGGGAAGGCCCGGCGCTGCCCCGGCCAGCGGCCGGGACTGCGGCCTCCGTTCCCGCCCGGGCCACTCCCGGGTCCCCGGCCCCTAGTCTGCAGCCTCCGGGAGTTGAAGCGGCTGCGGAGCCACGGGAGGGTCCCTCGGGGTTTCAAGGGACTGTCGCCGGGAGTGATCTCGCGGCCGGGGCAGCGAGCGCGGCCTGAGGCTCCCCGGCGGCAGCACCTCTGGCCTCGCTCGTCCCTTCCCCGGCACCGGCAGGTGCATGCCCAGGCCGGCCGGTGCCCAGCTCCCGGGGAGCAGGGCAGGCTCGAGGGTCCAGGAGATGCCACCGAAGGATGCCTCACCGGGGCGTCTCTCCCGCCAGGAGCCCAGGGAGTTGACAGACACCTTCCCGAATAAGGTGCCCCTCTCTCGGGGGACGATGACAGGAGGGAGAGAAGGGACTGCTGCAGATAAAAGAGCCGCTCGCAAGCGCGTAGTACCCGGCGATCGGCGCCAGAGCGGGGCAGAAGGTCCGCCGGTGCCAGGAAATCTGACATTAGGAAAGACAGCGAGAGCTGGAAGGCTAGGCGAGCAATTAAAGGAAGTAGCGCTCAAGGCAATCCCCAGAAGCTGTCATTTTCAAAATCTGGCCTATGAGCTTAAAGTAGCTGCTCCCAGAGTGTCAGCTTCCAGGGCCAGTCACTTTTTGTTGCTCTGATTGTGCAGTGCAAGTACAATCTCAGGTTACTCTTCCTGCCCGTGCTGACAGTCGGCAAGTGAGCCTTTGAGGCGTGAGGAAGTACGCTGCAGGCTCTCCATTCACAGAAGGGTCTCTATAGGGCCTGTGCTCCAGCTTGCCTTTAAGTGATTTATTAAGTTGGAACTCCAAAGAACTTTGGTCAGAGACTCCCCTTTGAGGTCTAAGATGCTCCCCTCCCCTTTGGCAACAATTACCTAGAATTAAGTAGCTATCTTAAAGCATAATAAAAAAAAAAGGGGGGGGGGGCGGTCGATCTATTCTAAGCCACTTACTTACATTTTAAGGAACGGTTCTTCTACAAAACTTGTGTTTATTTGTAAAATAAATAATTAAATAAATAGTGCATGCCTGTAACCCCAGGACTTGGAAGGTGGAGGCAGGAGGATCAGTAGTTCGGGATCATCTTTTGCTATGTAGTGAGTTCAAGGCTCTCCAGACCTACTGGAAACAGGGTCTCAAGCAAAACAAAAGCGATCTTGTTCACTTTCAGTCCATAAACAGAAGTCGGGTATTTGTATTTCTAACTGTGAGGGGGGTTTGTATTTCAGTGTTTTTGTTTGTTTTATTTTTTTATCTATAGCTTTGGAGCCTGTCCTGGAACTCTGTAGACCAGGCTGGCCTCGAACTCACAGAGCTCCGCCTGCCTCTGCCTCCTGAGTGCCGGGATTAAAGGCGTGGGCCACCATCGCCTGGCATATTATTTCAGTGTTTTTATTACCTTTCATAAATGTGTCAACCTTAAGAAGATGTACATACATTGCTTTATTTTTTTTCAGGATCAGTAAACTAAAACGTTGAATTTGGGGGTTTATTTGTTTATTTATTGTTTTTTGAGGCACGGTTTTCTATGTAGCCCTGCCTGTCCTGGAACTCACACTATAAACCAGACTGGCTTTGAACTCAAGCATCCGCCTGCCTCTGCTTTCTGAGTGTTCAGATTAAAGGCAAGCACCACCACTGCCCCACTTCGGAATTGTTTTAACTGCACCAGCAGTTCCAATAGGGAGCAGTGTAGTTTAGTGGTTTAAGTCATGGATGTCGGAACCAGCAAGCTGCATGACGACTGCCTGTTTACTTGTCCTCTCTGTGTTTTACTCTCCTCACTTCTAAAATGACTGTCACAACACCCACCCCTTCCCACACAGATTATGGTTAAGGATTCATGAATTTAGCCAGGTGTAGTGTCATGCACCTGTAATTCCATTGTTCTCGAGAGAGCGGTAAAGCCAGGGCTGTTGAGAGGGTTCAGTGCGTAAAGTTATTTTCTGCCAAGCTTTACAGCTCGTGTTCAATTCCTGGGGCCCACACGGTAGAAGGAAAGGACTGCCACATACTGTCCTCTGAGTTCCAGAAAGCCACACCCATGCACACCAAATATGCGATACTACTTTCAAAAAGTGAAAGCCATCTTGAGCTACATACTAGCAAGATCCTGTCTTATAAAAAAAGGACTGGAAGCAAGGCATGGTGGTACACGTCTTTAATTCCAGCACTGGGGAAGCAGAGACAGGTTTATCTCTGTGAGCTGGAGGCCAGCCAGAGTTACACAGTGAGACCTTGTCCAAAAAAGGGGTGGGTGGGTGGAGCCTGGAGATAGAGTTCAGTGGATAACGCATTTGCCAAACAAGTCTGAGGAGCAGAGTCTGGGTCCACAGAACCCATGTAAAGCCAGATGTCCTACCACCGGTGAGGTGGCAGGCAGAACCAGAACAGTCTCCAGAAGTTCACAGGCAGCTAACCTGCCGTGTGCACTAGCAGTGACAGGAGAGCCAAGGCTATCTTTGAACAGGTGTGTCATGGCACGAGCATGCCTGCACTCACACACCTAGATTAAACTTAAAAAAAAGTCAGTAATGACGGTTCTGTAACCATGGCCCCTGAAGCCAGCCTGGCCTACCTGTCAGGCTCCAGGCCAGGGAACTTGGCAAGACCCTGACTCAAAGACAACAAAAGCTTAAAAACTATTTTAAAATACTTGAAATAGTTCCTGATACATGGTAAGTCCTATCTGTTACCTTTATTATTATTGGTAGATTTGTCCAAGATGTAGCTAGATACCCTTCAATTCCCACAGGCGCTGAAACAGTTAAATACAAGCCAATAGGTACACCTGATTTCAACAGAGTACTTTGTTGATTTTTCCAGAAACCTCGACCTTGAAGATGGTGAGTAGCCAGCCAAAGTACGATCTAATACGGGAGGTAGGCCGAGGTAGTTACGGTGTTGTGTATGAAGCAGTCATCAGAAAGACCTCTGCAAGAGTAGCAGTGAAGAAAATTCGATGCCACGCACCTGAAAATGTTGAACTAGCCCTGCGAGAGTTCTGGGCACTAAGCAGTATCAAGAGCCAGCACCCAAATGTGATTCACTTGGAAGAGTGCATTCTGCAAAAAGATGGGATGGTGCAAAAGATGTCCCACGGCTCTAATTCTTCCCTTTATTTACAGGTATGTGTCACTGGATAGGAAATGAACATAAGATTGGTCAGCAAGAGGAAGTGAAGAGTGTCAGGAACTTCTCCCTTGGCGCAGGTGTTTGATGGCTAGGTGCAGGTAGAGGTCTTCAGAGGATAGAGGAGAGATTTGCTTTAAGCTTGTGCTGCACGTACCTAAAAATAACATAAGCCACCTGTTATGCCTGGTACTTGCCAGTCTGTGTAGGAACAGGACAAGTGGAAATTAGAGGGTTTTTGAGACTAGCATCAAAGTTCAGTTCCTGGAAACCAATTCTCCTGAAAATAAACACAGAAGACAAGGAAAAACACCACAATCAGTAATAGCCACACCCATCGGTAATTGAACTTCTCTTTTTTAAAAGGCACAGGTCTAAACACAAGCCTTAGAAGAGTATATTGGTATTTGCCTATAATCCTAGGGCTTGGGAGGTGGAGGCAGGAGATTCAGGAGTTTAAGACCAGACTCACCTGTATATCGAGTTTGAGACATGCCTGGACTGAATCATGAATTCTAGGACGAAAGTCCTCTGACCTCCACACTTGCAATGTCCTGCACGCATGTAAGCACTACATATATGCACATTCTTGAAACACACACATAGAATAAATAAATGTAATTTAGCTGTTAAAACAAAGAGAGTTAACAGCAACAACAACAACTCTGTTTGATGTTGTGGAAAAGGCTCAGAGGGTAAAGGAGCTTTTTGCCAAACCTGGTAACCTGGGTTTAATGTCCAGGTCCCACGTGGTAGAAAGAGGGAGTGGACTCCTGAGAACTGTTCTCTTGACTCCACAAATTTGCTGTAGCACCCACACCTACACAAAATAAATAATTTAGAAAAGTTTAAAAACTGTCTTCATTATTAACTCTCTAAAAGTACTTATGTTGCCATGATAAAAAATATGTATATACTGGAGCAAGGCAGTGGTGGCACATACCTTTAATCCCAGCACTCAGATGGCAGAGGCAGGCAGATCTATGGGGTGAGTGTCAAGACTTTCATATTACGCAGAGAAACCCTGTCTCAAAAAAGATTGGAAATCTTTTTTTTTTTTTTTTGCCAGTGCTAGAGATTGCCCTAGGGTTTGGGGCATAGTGCATAAACTACGTTCCCTCCTAACCCTTGTCAACTCTGCATTGAATTTTAGAGATTAGGTACACAATCCCTGTGGATGGAAAAATGAGGATGTTAATACATTTGACTTAGTGTAAGTTCAGAACTAGCAACTGTAACAAGAATTAGATATTGTTTAGTACTGAGTCCAGATCCAGCAACTGTAACAATTATGTATTGTTTAGTACTTTGAGGTCTTAAGATATGAAGTATCAGATTTGACTAAGTGATTTTCATACTTAAATTACTTTTTTAAGTAAATCTCTTTTGCTCTTTAAAGCCTTACAGACCTGTATTGCTATCAGAATGACTTGAAATAAATAATCCATCTTTCCTAGTAGCTATTTGTTCACGTGTTATGGTAATCACGTCTGCCTTCCCTGGGTAGTCAAAGACAGAGGTAGTGCTGAGACAAGATTTGGCACAGAAGAACTCAGAGATAGGTACCTGTGTTGAAATAAAATAGTCTTTTCTATGTATTTATAAGTTAGCTAGATTTTTTTCATTTATTCATTTTTGAGACAGTGTCTGTAGCCCTGGTTAGTCTGGAACTCACTATGTAAACCAGGCTGACCTCACACTTACAGAGATCCACCTGTTTCTGCCTGTGAGTGCTGGGATTAAAATATATGTCCTACCTCACCCAGCATAGTTGACCATATATTTATCAATAGAATTGTATCAAAACAGTACAATACAATATAGTCAATACACAGATCTATAACATAACCAGAAAGTTCCTATGCATGATCTTTATTATCTGTATAAACTTTCATTTTCCTTTATGTTTTTCTAGATATATTCTTCCTTGTTCTAAGTTGAAATAATTAAATTAATTCCTGATAGCTAAAAATCCTTATCCAAGAGAAAATGTAAAACAGACTGTTACAAGTGCTCAGTTTCATGCCTTAGGACTTTTCAGCCTTCGGTCTGTATATTTCAGACTAGTGACATAGATGGTGTGGGACGTACAATAGGAAGTCTATATATTCTAGGGCTGAAGAATTACGAATTGACTGGGTGTGCTACACATAATATGTGCACAGATGTGTTAACATAAGATACTGAGAAAGGATTATCATGAATTCAAGGCCAGCCTGGACTACAGATAGAATTCAAGGTCAGCCTGAGGTACAGAGTGGGACCCTATCTAGGGAGTTAAAAAAGACAAATTAAGCTAGGCGGCGGTGCACGCCTTTAATCCCAACGCTCAGAAGGCAGAGTCAGGTGGATCGTTGGGAGTTTGAGACTAACCTGGTCTACAGAGCCAGTTTCAGAATAGCCAGGGCTACACAGAGAAACCCTGTCTAGAAAAAAACTGGAAAAAAAAGAAATATAAACTATTTAAAACTTACAGAGTTTAACAACAATTATATAGATAGGTAGGCGAGAACCACACATTTCCCTTCTTGCTGGCCAGTATTCTGTGTACCACCACGCCTGCCCCCTAAACCACTCTTGAGCACTGGGATTCTGTGTTACACAAGGCTGTTTATTAACTTCAGATGTTAGGGAGAGACAGAAAGCTGAAGTCGGTTAAAAGCAGTACACCTGTCTCATTCTCTGCCCTGGCACACCATGCAGAAAGAAGGCTCCTGTAGGCCATTGCTGCTGTCTGCATAGGAGGCAAAACGGAGGGGCGCCTTTGCTTTTGCCAGAATAGCCAGAGGAAGTAGTGGTAGTGATTAATTTAAATATAAACTTACCAGTTTCTCACTCTTCAACAGCTCTGCTCTGAATCTTCCCCTTTCAGCACACCAATCTAAAATATACTGTATAACAAATAATTTAAAAGCAATATTCCTCTATATTTTAGTCTTTTCATGAAGCAGCGAACTGGGAGGTGATAGAATTTAGCTATACTGACCAGTGTAGAAAATGTAGGCCAGCTGGGCACTTTCCAAAACAGGCTATTAAAAATGCTACTCCTTGGCTCAGAAATTTAGTGTGTATTTAGGGACAAAGGTGGCATTTTCAAGTGCCGAAAAAAATTTTTAAATGCATGCATAAAAGCACTGCTGAAATGAAATATTCCAGAGGTTTCCAGTTACAGTTGGAGGCTGGCACTGGACTCACCTCAGTGCAGAGCGGAGCTTCCAAACCTTTCCACTGGTGGCCTCCCCAGAGAAACGTGTGTGACCCTGGGTATATGGGTGTGCAAAACATCTACAAATAAACATGTACTGGGAAAATCATAAATAATTCCATTTTAAAGCAATTCTTTGGTTACATATAATTTTACCTTTTATTAAAGTAGGAAGCAGGCTTATACACAAATGAAGTGACTGTATTGTTTATTTCTGCATAAAGAGTTTAAATCCTGGGCTGGCATGATGCTCAGTGGGCAGACACTTTGCTGCAGGCCTGACAGCCTGAGTTTCATCCTCAGGTCCCACAAGGTGGCAGGAGAGAATCAGCCTCCAGTGTTAACCTCTGGCATGTGTGGGGTGGGGGACACGTACTCAAGAGTGCACACATACACAATTAGAGCCATTTAAAAAATTATTGGGTGAATGTTCATTGCTGTAAAACAGATCATCTGCAGCATCTCCACCGTCAGTGCTTCTATTTTATGAACACCAGTGGTGAGAGCAACAGTGTCTGATGGAAATAGGTTAGTACAAAATGAGGTTTATGTTTTAAGGCAAATCATAAGTTGTTCAAAATTCAGTACAAACAGCATTTATTGATCCTCTTGCCTCAGCTTGTATAGTGCTAGGCTTACAGGTGTGTTCCACCATACCCACCTTCAAACAGCAATTTTTAAAATTAACCCCCTCTCCCAGACAGTCTCACTGTATAACTCAGGTATAACTCAGGCAGGCCTTAGACTTGTGGTCTCCTAGGTGTAATGACGCACACCTATAATTTCAGCACTGTAGACAGAAGTAGGAAGAGCAGAAGTTCAAGGCCAGCCTTGGCTATACAGTGAATTTGAGGCCTGCATGAACTATTTGAGACCCTGTTTCAAAACAGAGGGGAAAAAGAAAAATAGAGGAAAGAAAATAGTACCCAAATTAAACATTATACCACAACACAATCCATTGATAGACCGCTTTGGTACTTGCTTGCTGATTAATGACAGTAGAAAAATGTCAGAAGTCCTTGTTTTCCCCAATAAAACTGTAATGTTTCTATAAGAGCAGACAACTTTGCAGTTTGGTTTTGAATTAATTTTTGGTAACTGAAAATTTATTAAACCTTTGACTGTTGGCAGTTTGTTTTGTGTGTGTGACCCCTACTTTTGGTTTAAGAGACCTTTGCCTTAGCTGGATGGTGGTAATGTTAATCCAGTACTCAGAAGGCAGAGACAGGTAAATCTCTGTGATTTCAAGTCCAGCCTGGTCTACAGAGTGAGTTCCAGGACATCCATGGCTACCCAGCAAAACCCTGTCTTGAAAGACAAACAAACAAACAGAATAAAGAAAATCTTGCCTGGCATATACAAGACCCTGGGTTCAATTGCCAGCATTGCAGAAACAAAATTAAACTGCAAACTGTCCTAACTTTTATTCATTTTTTTTCAAGACAGGCTTTTCTGTGTAGTCCTGGAACTCTCTCCATAGACCAGAATGGCCTCTAACTCACAGAGATCCACCTGCCTCTGCCTCCCGAGTAGCTTGTGTTGGTAATTTTTTATTTATGTGTACTGGTGTTTGCCTGCCTTTATGTCTGTATGAGGGTGTTTGATTCCCTGAAACTGGAACAGCTGTGATCTTCCATGTGGGTGCTGGGAACTGAACCTGGGTCCCTGGAAAAACAGCCAGTGCTTAACTGCTGAGCCATCTGTCCAGCACCGCCCCTTTTTTGGGGGGGCATGAGTTTCGAGACAGGGTTTCTCTGTGAGCTCTGGCTGTCCTGGAACTCGCTCTTTAGACCATGCTGGCCTCACTCAAACTCACAGAGATCTGCCTGCCTCTGCCTCCTGAGTGCTGGGTTTAAAGGCGTGTGCTACCACTGCCCAGCCTATATGTATTTACGATGTGTAGCCAGGTGTGGTGGTACGTGCCTTTAGTCCCAGCAGTGGGGGAGTCAGAAGCAGGCAGATCTCAGAATTGGAGGTCAGCCTGGTCTACAAAGCAAGTTTCAGGTCAAACAGGGCTACACACAGAAATCCTGTTTCGAAAAAATAAAAAATGGATTTATTAATTTTTAATTATGTTTGTGACAGGGATGAATGTGTGTGTGTGTGTGTGTGTGTGTGTGTGTGTGTGTGTCAGTGCAGATGCCCTTAGAGGCCAGAAAAAGTACTGGATTCCCCTAGAGCTCTCGTTGCAGGCAGTCGTGGGCCACTGACATGGGTGCTAAGGACCTGAACTCCAGTCCTCTGAAGCAGTAAGCTCATGACCGCTGAACCTTACTTCCAGCTCCCTTTAACTTTTCTATAATCAAATTTTGTAACTTCTTCTCTCCTTCCTCTGTGCAGCTTGTAGAAACTTCATTAAAAGGAGAAATTGCCTTTGATCCCAGAAGCGCCTATTACTTGTGGTTTGTGATGGATTTTTGTGACGGAGGAGACATGAACGAGTATCTGTTGTCCAGGAAGCCCAACCGAAAGACCAACACCAGCTTCATGCTTCAGCTCAGCAGTGCTTTGGCTTTCCTGCACAAAAACCAGATCATCCACCGGGACCTGAAGCCTGATAACATCCTCATTTCTCAAAGCAGGTTGGACACCAGTGACTTGGAACCCACACTGAAAGTGGCCGATTTTGGTCTGAGTAAAGTTTGCTCGGCATCTGGACAGAACCCCGAAGAACCTGTCAGCGTAAACAAGTGTTTCCTTTCCACGGCGTGTGGGACGGATTTCTACATGGCTCCTGAAGTATGGGAAGGACACTACACAGCAAAAGCTGACATCTTTGCTCTGGGAATTATCATCTGGGCCATGCTGGAGAGGATCACCTTCATAGACACAGAGACCAAGAAGGAGCTTCTGGGGAGCTATGTAAAGCAGGGAACCGAAATTGTGCCTGTGGGGGAGGCACTTCTGGAAAACCCCAAAATGGAGCTCCTCATCCCCGTGAAGAAAAAGTCGATGAACGGGCGAATGAAGCAATTGATTAAGGAGATGCTGGCCGCAAACCCTCAGGACCGTCCGGATGCGTTTGAACTAGAGCTCAGATTAGTCCAGATTGCTTTTAAAGACAGCAGCTGGGAAACGTGACCTCCTGCCTGCAAGTGTCTTAGATGGTGTGCTACTTCTGATTCAACAGTGATTCAACATTACATGGCCGGAAAGAAGACGAAAGTTAGACTCCACTCTCCGAGGGTTTAGGTTTCATTGTGGGGTAATTTTTTTCTCTCATTTTTCTTACTCCATGCAGGCCATTTTATTGTGTGTTTTGAATGTGTATTACCAATGTGGTATAAATTTTTTTTTAAATGATCATTTGTAAAAGTTTGGCAGAAAAAAATTCTCCTAAAAGCCAAGCAGAGAAGAGAGTCCAATTTTTGGAAATATGTCTTTAAGTATTTTAGACATTCCTTGTCAGTATTAGGCATTTCCATGGAAGAAGAGGTTTGCATGCTGGTAATGCAACCTTTGAGCTTTGTAAAGGAAACATATATGTATATATTTATGTATATGGAAGTTTGTGAATGTGTGCATTTTGCATTCCACATGAGGAAAATGCCACTTGTTTAAATTATTTGATAGAGGTTTGGGTTTTTGAGATTTGCTGGTGAAATTGGTGATGAAAACTTACACAGAGCCACCCCTCATCTTCCTCCTGCCCTCCCGCTCCTGGAAACACACTTTTATTTTTTGTTTGTTTGTTTGTTTGTTTGTCTGTTGTTTTGTTTTGTTTTCCCAGTGTACTTCTCTTGAAAGGCATCATTTTGGAGGGTCTAAAATAGCTGAGTAAACGTAATTGGAGCTAAGCCAAGCTGCTGGAGTAAGTTCTCTGAGCTCTCCCGGGCCCTGTAGCGCTTCGAGAGGAATTAGTCGTTCAGTCACTTGGTAGGAGGTCGGCAAGGATGCCGATGGCTCAGTCAGACCTTCAGGAAACTGAGCGTTTGTTTAAACCACTGCACGGGGGGACATGTGTGTGCGCTTGCGCATCTGCCATGACCTGAGCATGGTTGGTATTCTTCTGCTCTGAAACATTGCTTTATACAACTGTAATACTTGATGTATTAATTTTGAGTTTTATGACTTTTTCTAAGTCTCAGCATAAAGTTGAAGAAACCAAATGAGCTCGCCCTCAAGTTGCTGGCCCTGATGTGGCTTCCTGTTGGATCACTGGAGTCCTGTCACCCTGGCACTGTGATGCAGTAATGGGACTGGTAATCACTGTCATAAATATTGGTTGCTTTTTTCCAAAGTGAGAGATGATGCACACAGAGTTTGGCAAATAGATAAAATTCTGTGCCATCAACTGCTTTTCGAGCAGAAAAGTTGTGGGTATCATATCGTCACCTGGTAGTGTCAGTCAGAAAGCAAGAGCCTCCTAACTCCTCCTGAAGTGAGACTCTAACTGCATGTTTGTCTCTAGATTGTCCATGCTGATGCAGGAAACTGAGTCTTTCCTAAACCAGAGTACCCATTAGAGTCTACCATTGTATCCAAATGAAGCTTTATGATGCACTAAACCCCCACCCACCCCTCCTGGGGTGGAGCGTGGGCCCTGGGCAGGTAGGGAAGCTGTGGGACACTGACCCCTGGGATCCTTATAAAGCACTAAGATGCAAAAGTCAAAATAGCAGCGTGTTGACATTATCAGCAGTTCCCCATGTCTCCTCAATGCTTGAAACTCCACCCTTCACAGTGGGGCTGGGTCTAGCTCAGTGGGCGGCCCTGTGTTCAGTCCCTAGCACCCTAAAGGCAGTAAGTTAACACATGTGTTCAGAGGGTAATAAAAGATAAAACACCAAAAAAATAAAACATGTAATGGAGGTTTAGAAATATGAATAGAAAGGCTTTATTAAAATCCCATCAAATGAAAAAAGTCACACCTAATATCACTTGCAGAGTTAACTAAAATAATTCTTTCTGGAATAGAAGCATACTGGACGTTCATGGTAATTGACCCTCTGGGTCATCAAGTTGACAGATCTGAGTTCCAGGAAATTAGAAAAAGTCTCATTATAATGTATTCTTAATGACTTGGCACTGCATCGGATCGATATGTGATGTCGCCAACATTTCATTTGTTCTACAAGTACCTGTGCACTAGAAGCCCCAACATCCTAAGCACATAGCTTCTGAGCCTGTCTCCTTGAAATAATGTGTAATTGGTTTGTCTTTTGGTTTGGTTGGTACTGGGATCCCACCAGAGCCTTGCATGTGCTACACAAAGGCTTTACCACTGAGCTACATGTCTAGCCCCAGTTATAATTTATTTTGAAAGATTTTTACTTGTGAAATATAATTCTTTCTTTCATTAGAGGTAAGGGTGTGGGGTGATCAGGAAATTTCTTCCAGAATTTTCTCAAGTCCTTGTATTCTAAAATAGCTTATGATATCAACAAAAGGATAGTAACTTCTTTGTCTTTCTTTGTTCTTTTTCAGTCAGAGGTATTTATTAAGTACCTACTGTGTGCTCAGCACTAAAGTTTAGTTGATTTGACAACAATTTAAGATTTGCATGGGGTGCGGCTGGACTCAGCAGTTTAGAGAACTGGTTGCTCTTGCGTAGAACAGAGTTCAGTTCCCAGCACCCATGTTGGGTAGCTCACAACCACCTAACTCCAGCTCCAGGGGACCTGTATCCTCTTGCTTCCATAGGCATAGGCACATACACACACACACACACACACACACACACACGATGAAAAGAATAAAAATAAACCTTTTTTTTTTTTTAAAAAATGACATTTAGCCATGCACTTTCTCCAATCACGGGTAAGAAATAAAGATGGGGAGTGATAATTGGAAATTTTGGATATTTACTGAAAGACAAATGCAATCCAGAAATTGTGCACAGTGCCTTGCCCATGATAGGTACTCAATAAACAGTTATTCCTCATAGTCTGTTGCCATGGTTTCTAGTGTTTTATGAAATTTGTCTTAATTGAAAAAGACCAAATATTTCAGATAACGCTCATAGGCAGCTGTGTCCTGTCACCGTAGGGTTGTACAGTTAGGTCCTAGATGTTACTTTGCACTAGTTGTCACTTAGAACATGGGGGCTGTAGATTCTTGGTGCTAAGGGATGCTTTGTCATTTCAATGATGTAAGTGTTAAGTGTCATAAATAGCACAGAATAGTTCTTTCTGCAGGTCTGGATTTTTGTTCTTGTTTTTTTCTTTGTTTTTAATTGTAAAATGTTACCAATCAAACTATTGTAGCAGCTACAAAATAATTCACCAGCATGACAAAATAGTCAATAAACGATGTCATAGGCACATCAGTAATGAAAGCAACTTTAAAATTTTTCTTTTAAAATTGTCAAATATATTTTATGAAGAATTTATAAAGGGGAAAGTATTGTAATTTATTGTTCATGAGTTTTTGTTTGTTTTTTTTAAATAAAGTGAATTTCAACAAAATACCTTGGACGTTCTCCTTGCTGCTTTGGTGACTGGGAGTTGTGCAGTGCGCTAGACGTGAGTGTGAAGTGGTGTGCAATGTGGGAAAGTGTCTGGCTGTCTCACGGAAGCTGGTACTGAGGCAGGATGACAGGACTTTGGCATTTCAAGTACTCTGAAGCCATATGCTTTATATAGGAGAGAAATGTGTATTGTTTAAGGTTCTTTTTTAAGATTGGTATTTTCCAGGTATGAATGCTTTGTCTTCATATGTCTGTGCACAGTGTGCATGTAGTACCCAAGGAGACCATAGGGCGTGGATCCCTGGAACTAGAGTTTCAGGGATATGTGAACCTCCAGGTAGGTGTTGGGATTAAAGGCAAGGTCCTCTGTGTGTATCAAGGGTTTTTAAGTGCTGAACCAACTCTTTGGCCCCAGAGATTTTTTCCCCCATTTATTCTAATTCATTTGGCTGAGTATTCAATCCAGTTGTGATAGTTTCTATTAAATATACTAAGTGGCTGCAATTTCAATTCTCAGCATGAGGCAAACACTTCTAAAGAAGACAGATTTAGCTGGGAGTGGTGGCCCATGCCTTTGATCCCAAGCACTCCACTCGGAAGGCAGAGGCAGGCAGTTGGCAGAGAGTTTCAAGGAAAGTAAGTAGTCTACATATTGAATTCTAGACCAGGAGGACTACATAGTTAAACCTTGGGGGAAAATCGATCATTGTCAGCCTGTTTTTTTTTTTCTTTGCCGTTGTAAAATGTATGGTTGCCTGCGCATACAGCCTCCCTGGTGGCCAGGGGAGCAGCTGAGGGACAGGAAACATGGAGCCACTGGTCGCCCTAGACTGCCTCCTACTGCAGCTAGAGCCTCCGCAGAGGGACTTTGCTTCTTTTTTTTTTTTTTTGGTTTTTCGAGACAGGGTTTCTCTGTAGCTTTGGAGCCTGTCCTGGAACTAGCTCTTGTAGACCAGGCTGGTCTCGAACTCACAGAGATCCGCCTGCCTCTGCCTCCCGAGTGCTGGGATTAAAGGCATGCGCCACCACCGCCGGCGGGACTTTGCTTCTTAAAGATTACCTTCTTAAAAGTCAATTTCAAACTATAAATTGTAGCTATCAGCACTGCAGTAACCCTTCACTGTTAACAAAGGTATCTTACTGGAAGGGCTGATTTCCTAGTGAAGGTAGAAACAGCAGGAGCTGGTGGTCTCACCGGGCTGTGTTGACCCCTATCTCCCGCCTCCAGCTGGCTTTCCTCTCAGGGCAAAGCTTTTATCTCCCCTACAGAAGGAACTCAACCAGATCCTGGCCTTCCTTTAAATTCAAATGTTGCTGTCTTGATCAGCCAATCATAGACATCCTCTAAGGAGCCCTGCAAAACCTGTTTGTGGGTAGATAGTAACACAGAGAGAACCCAGAGGCCACACCTCTAGGAAGCAAAGCGCGTCTTTTAAAGGTAGGCAGAGTTTTCATTGGTTAGAAGTGAATTGTTTAAAAAAAACCAAACAATCCTGGGCTGTGGACTTCACCCCTTTCCTGTTCAGCCTGGTATTTCAAGCTTGGCCTGTTTTTAGCCGAAGTTAAGCAATTTGGTATTACAGAAGCTGTCGTGGTCTAGCAGCTGAAAGATCCGGTAGGAAAGACTGACTTTTGCAAACAGCCACATAAGTAACGTGTGTCACTGGGTACGCGGCTTCATCTTGAGCCTTGGTTTCCATAGCTGCAAAGCGAAAATGGTACTTACATTTCACTGTTCCTCTAAAGCGCTGAGACCACGCCTGCCCCAGCACCTGCACGGTGAGTTCTTCAGTGGTCAGGTGTTCTAGATTTCTATGAGAGCAGAGTTCCGGTCAGCTGCATAGTCTGACTCTGTCTCAAACAACAAAAACCCACCACAGTAAAGTCAGGAGGGGATGACGGGGAGAGGACTCACCGCGCCAGACTTCAGATGTAGCTGTGATTGCCCCCCCTTGTGAGAACCTGTGAAGGCCCTGCCATCTCTCCTCAGGAAAATCCTTGCCTGTAATTTCCCTCCAGCTCCCTCACTCTTTTGTCTTGTGTGAGACAGGGTTTCCACGTAGTCTAGCTCTCAGCATGGGTCCTGGAGCTCACTATGTAGACCAGGCTGGCCTCAAACTCACAAATGCCCACCAGCCTCTGCTTCTGCATCCTGAGAGCTGGGATTAAAGGTCTGTGCCACCACGTATAACTCAAGCTGTTTTCTTAAACAGTCCAGTACCCCTAGCCCAGAGGTGACACTACCCACAGTGAACACACCCTCATCAGTCATTAATGAAGACAATACTCCTACAGGCCAATGTTATGGAAGCATTTTCTCAATTAAGTTTCGTTCTTCCCATGCCAGGCAGTGGTGGTACACACTTTTCATTCCAGCACTTGGGAGGCAGAGGCAGCCAGATCTCCAGGTTTGAGGTCAGCCTGGTCTACAGAGTGAGTTCCAGGATAGCCAGGAGTATACAAAGAAACCCTGTTTCAAAAAAAAAAAAAAAAAAAAAAAGCCAAGATAAAAAAAAAAACTAAAAATAAAAAATTTTAAAAAAAGTGTTAAGTTGGAGCATAGCTCCCAGCCCCCAGGCCTGAGAGTTGTATTGGTCTGGAGCTCTCTGCTGACGCAAAAATCCCAATCAAACCAAATCACAACAAGCCAAACTAAAACATATCTAGGTTTAATGGGATTCCTGCACTCTCCAGTGGCCCGGAGGGAGAACCGAAGACAAGGAGGAAGGAAAAGAGACCATGTGCTCCTCTTTGGGGCGTTCACTTAAATACCCTGTGGGAGTGGTCCTGACCCCTCCCTGGCATGCTGGGATTTGGAGTCCACCTTAAAAGCATCCTGAGAATTCACTTCTATCAAACAGCTAAAAAAGACCCTGCAGTGCCCAGCTGGTGCCCATCTCCACTTTGGGACCCTTTTATGGCATGCTACAGGTGGGGCATGTCAAGCGGTTGAAACTTGCCTCTGGGGCATTTGACTCTAGGGCAGGTCTTTCAAGCATTAAAAAATGTATTTTTAGCCGGGCGGTGGTGGCGCACGCCTTTAATCCCAGCACTCGGGAGGCAGAGGCAGGCAGATCTCTGTGAGTTCGAGACCAGCCTGGTCTACAAGAGCTAGTTCCAGGACAGGCTCCAAAGCCACAGAGAAACCCTGTCTCGAAAAAAAACCAAGAAAAAAAATGTATTTTTAAAGTTTAGTTTGTGTGACTATGTGTGGGTATGACAGAACACACATGTAGAAGTCAGAAGCCACCTTGCAGGAGTTGGTTCTTTTCTTCCGCCATGTGGGTCCAGGGGCTCAAACTCAGGTCATCAGGCTTGGGGGCCAGCGCCTTTACCTGCTCAGCATTTTTTTGTTTTTCATCATGACATATTTTTTTTTAATGCATGGACATAATGTATGTCAATTATATTTGCCTCTCCTTTTACCCACAACCCCTCACTGCTCTCTAGGGCTTCTCAAGCTGGCTTCCAAGGAGTCGGCAGATCCCCTACAATTACAAACAAAAGTTTAGGAGTCTATGTTTGTAGGTCAGGCTGGCCCTGAACTCTTGATCCTCCTGAATGCTGGGAATGTAGGCAAGCACCATCAGACTCAGCCCAACCTTGAAAATGTACAAGAATCTGTCACAAGTGCTTTGGGGGCCAGAGACAGGAAGCTTGCCAAGAGAGACTTCCTGAGGAATTGTAAGGCTCCCGTGGGCCAGTTCCCCTCATAGCTGTCTCCTGGGAGGTGATCCTTCTCCTCAGGTTCACCTAACAGCATACAGTTCCTGGAGTTAGCCAAGGTGCTGGGCCTCCTCTATCCGGCTTGGGAACAACCAGTCTGGCTCTGCTTTTCCTGGTGCAAGGACCGGGTTTCCTGAAGCTGAGAGACCTGTGAGGCCTCTGCCCTGTGGCCTTCTTCTCATCAATTGTTGATGGGCCCACTCTTGACAACTCCTAAGTATGCTGATGGTGTGAGCTGGGGCAAGAATGCCTCTTTGGAGCTAAATCAGATGCTTATCTAGGCTTCCATCTCAGCCAGGCCCAGGCCTTAGCAGAGAAACTTCCTGGCCTAAGGATTTCCTTTAACTACATGGGATCCAAAGAGTTCAAAGGGTCTTTGTAATAATTAATCGTCGTCCAAGAACTGGGTATAACTCCTGCTGCGAAATTCAGAGGTTCTGCCCATTCATGGAAAATTACTTCTGGTAGTTACAAAGGAAGGCCACATAGGCCCTGCCCTCAGCCAAGGAAGACACAGTCATAACTGAAAAGAAAAACGGGAGAGTCTGGGGCTGTGGCTCAGTTGGTAGAGTTCTTGCTAGCATACATTAAAACTCGGGTTTGATCCCCAACACTGAATAAAACAGGTGCAACGGTGAATGCCCATGAGGATCTTGGAGACTGGGCTTCTCTGTGCAGCCCTGGCTGTCCTGGAACTAGCTCTGTAGACTGGGCTAGCCTCAAACTCAGAGATCCGCCTGCTTCTGCCTTCCAAGTGCTGGAATTAAAAGCATGCACTACCACTGCCCTGCTCACAGAAACTCTTATAAAGGGAAACATTTAATCAGGGCTTGTTTACAGTTCAGCGATTTAGTCCGTTATTGTCATGGCGGGAAGTATGGTGGCACACAGGCAGAGGCTGTGCTGGAGACATAGTTGAGAGTTCTACATCCAGATCTGAATGCAGCAGGAAGACAGTGAGACACAGGGCCTGGTGTGAGCTTCTGAAACCTCAAAGCCCAGCCCTAGTGATGTACTTCGTCCAACAAGGCCACACCTCCTAACAGTGCCACTCTCTGTGGGTCTTTTGGGGCCGTTTTCTCTCAGACCACAATACCTTGCTTAAGGGCCTAGGGTTCAATCCTCAGCAGAGAACAAGAAAAGGGTGAGCAAGCTGGGTGAAAATTGGGTGTGGTATGGTGGTACACACCTGTAATTCCAGCACTGGGAGGCAGGAGTTTAAGGTTGGCTTAGCTATATAACAAGTTCACGGCCAGCCCTAGTCTTTAAAAGACTCTGTCTCAAGGGAGGGAGGGAGGGAGAGAGGGAGGGAGAAAAAAAAACAGGAGGGTGTAGAAATAAGAACTGGGGAATGTAACTCAATGATAAAGCTCTTGCCCAGTCCTGGGCCCTGGATTCAAGCCCCAGAATGGGAAACAGAAAAACAAAATGACAGGCTCGTGTGTGGATTGTTGTAAATTTGTTCTAAGATAGTAAGGTTTGGGAAAACTCAGCTGAGCATGGTGGCACACATCTATTAGTAAGACTGTCTAGGAGGATGAGGAGAAGGAAAAGGAGGGAGGAAGAATAAACCTTCTCAAGCAGCAAGGATTAGAGACAGCATAAATCATATTTTTTTAAAAAAATTATTTATTATGTATACAATGTTCTGTCTGCATGTCTGCCTGCATGCCAGATGAGGGCACCAGATCTCATGGATGGTTGTGAGCCACCATGTGGTTGCTGGGAATTGAACTCAGGACCTCTGGAAGAACAGCCAGTGCTCTTAACCTCTGAGCACTCTCCAGCCCCCATAAATCATATTTTTTAAATTTACTTTTATTTTATGTGTGTTGGTGTTTTGCCTGCATGAATATCTGTGTGAGGGCGTTGGGTCCCCTGGAACTGAAGTTACAGACAGTTATGAGTTGCCATGTGGGTGCTGGGAATTGAACCCAGGTCCTCTAGAAGAGCAGTCAGCGCTCGTAAGCACTGAGCCATCTCTCCAGCTTCCATAAATCACATTTTAAAGCTGGGCAGTGGTGGCGCACACCTTTAATCCCAGCACTCGGAAGGCAGAGGCAGGCAGATCTCTGTGAGTTCGAGGCGAGCCTGGTCTACAAGAGCTAGTTCCAGGACAGACTCCAAAACCACAGAGAAACCCTTTCTCGAAAAACCAAAAAAAAAAAAAAAAAAATCACATTTTAGGCTGTAGATGTCTCTACTCTTCTCCAGAATTATCCATGACACTTGGAGAAAGATCTCTTGTCTTCTTTGGATTGAGGTTGGACGAAGAAAGCATCTTCCATGGGGATACAAAGATACTTACTGGCCAGGTCCACCGGGTCCAGTTCTGGCCCATGGGGACATTCTGTCTTCACACTCTGTGCAAGCACATCTGATCCTGTCAGAAGCCTTGCTGTTAGACTCACTGACTGATCTTAATTCTCTTGCAATGAAACACCTGTCCCTGCTACCAGACTCAAGCAAAGCCTTTGTCTCCACTCTGAGACAAGCAAAGCCCAGTGCTGTTGTATGGAAATAGCAAAAGGAAAATGGTCTCTGGAAACAATAAGTCCTACTGTGTGCAAGGCGCTTTGTGACTTACTGTCAAAAATTTATTTTACTTAAAGAAATGCTTGCCAGGCGGTAGAGGCACACACCTTTAATCCCAGCATTCAGGAGGCAGAGGCAGGCAGATCTCTGTGAGTTTGAGACCAACCTGGGCTACAGAGTGAATTTCCAGATTGCCAGGGTTGTTGCACAGAGAAACCCAAAACAAAAACAAACAAGCAAAAACAAGCAAACAAAAAACCCAAAGCTTTGCTGAGCAGTGGTCGCACACCCCTTTAATCAGGGGGCAGAGGCAAGTGGATCTCTGTGAGTTCAAAGCCAGCCTGGTCTACAGAGTGAGTTCTAGGACAGCTAGGACTACACAAAGAAATCCTGTCTCAAAAAAACCAACCAAACAAACAAAAAAAGAATATAGACGCATTGAACAGAGCAATTAATAATCCCTATTACATTTCAGTATTCTTTCTACCCCAAGTAAATTCAGTAATGCACTGTCCCAATTACTGTAGAATTTCAAAAGTCTCCTTGCCACCCCAGTGTTTTGCTGTAGAATCCAGGCTGACCACGATCTCACCATCCTTATGCTTCTTCTGTCAAGTGCTGGAATTTAGGGGTGTGTTACTCTGCCTGATCATGGTCCCTCAGTGCCGCACACTGCGGACCCCCGTATGCGCTCTATGCGCTAGAACCCAGTTCGCAAGCTTCGGGCAAGGGGCTGGAGGTTGAGGAAACACACACAGCAACAGACTGACACAGGACCTCCAATCACTGGTACAAAAGCCCCTCTTTAATAGCACCATGGAGGCTTAAATACACAGCCGTCAATGGCCAACAGGTGAAAATCCCATCCTCTGATCCTCTAGGTAAAGCACAGCTTTTAGTAACTTCAATTAGAAGGCTCTAGACAGGGAAGAGCAGCTGAAGGCCAGGACTCAATTGGTCCCAACACCTCAGTATCAACCTTGGCAATACACCAAGCAGTTTTCTCAGGGACTAAAACATTCCATCCTACCAGAAAGCTCCTTAACTCAAAACAGCTTCCGGAAGTCCCTGAAACTGACCAGATTCTCTAGGTCCCTCCCTCCCAGAGTAAACAAGGCAGTATGAGCCAAGCTGGAAAGATTCTGAGACCCCACCAGCAGCCTGGAAGAAGCAGAAACCAGCCGAGCTGTCTTTTTAGAAAAGGCTTAGACCAACCCAGGCCCCTGAAAAGGACACCCTTCAGCCTGTTGAACTGCCTGGAGGCTGTGTAGTGTCTCCCAGATCCCTAACTTTTATGAGTTGCTACCCGTGCTGGGGTTGGCTTTGGTGACAGCTTGTCTGTGAGTCATTTCTGCTCCTGGAACCCCTCACCCACATTCCTGCAAGTGACCCCCATAAACACTGGTTTACCAGGCTGGACTCTGGTGATGTCTGTACTTTGGTCTGTCTTGGGCTCCCCATCTGGATGAGTAGGCATGTATGCTACATCTCCCCAGGAAAAGTCCTGTCACCAACAGCGCAGGAGCTTAATCAATGTCACCAGTGCCAGCAGCAGCAACAGCTTTACTGTGTGACTTCAGCCCAGCCACTCAATCCTCTGAGGAGTGGCCGTAAGAATAATGATTTTTTCCCGAATTGTTTTGCTAACCAGATGAGAATACGTCTGTAAAGTCATTTCCTAACCTCACGGGAGGGGCACAAATGCAGGCATGGCTGCTGTCGCTGGCCAACGACCATTACAGAGCACCTGTGTCAGCGGGGAGAGCCGGTCAGGCCCTTCCAGGTTGCAAGGGTGTCTGTGTGGGCAGCCGTGTGGGCAGGCCCAGAAGTACAGGGACACAGAAGAGAGGGCTAAGGAAAGCTTCCTACCTGATGCAGCCTGCCCCCTGGTGGACAGGCACAAACCGCTCTCTAAAGTGTCTGTCCCACTCCAGTACAAGAATGTGCCTGTGGATTTCGCAAGGTATGCTGGGATGACTTTGGAAGCAATATTATCACTGTGGCAATTTATCAGGTATGGTTAATCAAGAGCTGGGGGAGGGGGTTTTGCTGTCTCCTGATGGGCGATAGGGACGACAGGGACAGCCTCTCTGGCTGTTGTAAACCCCCGAAGGGAACAGCATGGTTTACATCTAGCTTGTTGACAGCAGAGATTCATCTCCAGCTCTTTTTTGTTTGTTTGTTTGTTTTGTTTTGTTTGTTTGTTGGGGTGCTAGAGACTGAACCCAGTGCCTCGCCCATCCTGAACAAGTGCTTTACCAATGAGCCACAACCCCGGGCTCTTTGAGGGCAGGACGAGATGGTCAAGTGATTTGACCTTTGTACTCCACTGTCTTCTGTCATAAATACAGGCTGTTCTGGGCCGCAAGTGACCTTAGCAGCAGCTGAGGTGGACTCAGAAGGTGACACTACTAAGAGCACTGTCTGTGGACACCAAGTCCTGCCTTGAGATCTGGTGCTGCTTACACACTGCCCTCTGCACCGAGAGAGACGCTCTTTGGGTCTCTGTGGCTCTTCCTGAGGGGATCAAAAGGAGGATTGTGGGCGAACACGCCACAGCCCACAGCTCAGTAATCTCCGCAGCAACCATCTCTGTCCCTCTTCCTCCATTTAGTGTGACAGTCCCTCTCATCTCTCTTCTCACCCGTTCTTCAAGCCTCCGTGGCTCCGAGGGTGGCACAATGCAGACCGTCGTTGCTCTCATAGAGCTGAGCATCTTCTGGTGCCAGAGTCTGCAATTACGAACTATCAGCACAGGGCTCCAGAAAGCACCTGGGACTCCCACACAATCCTCTCACCCTTGCTGTGTACCAGCAGTCTTATTCCTACTTATAACCAGTCAAAGATGCCTGATAAAATGGGGTGTCAAGATTCCGCTCTCTAGCTGAATGGTGGTGGTGGCAGTGGTGGCACACGCCTTTAATCCCAGCACTTGGGAGGCAGAGGCAGGTGGATCCCTGTGAGTTCAAAGTCAGCCTGGTCTACAAATCGAGTATCAGCACAGCCAGAGCTGGGACCACACAGGAATGCTTTGCTCAGATTAAACCTGGATTTATTAATTTGCCCTGACCTGACCTGATTGGGAAAGACCCGATACCGGGGTACAGGGGCCTTCCAGCAGGAGGCCCTTGTTTTGATCTCCAGCATTCCATAAAACTGGGGATGGTGGCACATGTCTGTAGTCTCAGCAGCACTCAGGAGGTAGAATCAGAAGTTCAAAGTCATCCTTGGCTGTGTAGAGTGTTCAAGGCCAATCTGGGATACTTCAGACCCTGTCTCAAAATAGGTCAGGCACAGTGCCAAAGTCCTTTAATCTTGGCACTTGAGAGGCAGAAGCAGGAGGATCTTTTGTGTTTGAGGTCAGCCTAGTCTACATGGCAAGTTCCAGGCCAGCCAGATGACATAGTGAGGCCCTATCTCAAAGTTAAAGAAAAAAACCACCATCAACACTGTGGCCTGGACAGCTCCAGAAACAAATGCAGCTTCATAGTCTCCTGTCACTCAACGTCCTTTAAAAACACTGCTGCATCTAAGTACCACTCAGGAGAGAGGAGGCATCTGGCTGGCGAAGTGATAAAGACGCTCAGAAGAGAAAGGCTGCTTCTGAACTCCATCCTCTCCCCGAGAGTCCTAGAGGCAGGCAGTGCCGCAGACACACATAGATCTATAAACAAACAACACACTGCTGTTAATACTGTCCACTTGACAGGATCCAGAGTCACCTCGGAGACCAGCCCCTGGGCGCACCAATGAGGGGTTGTCTCTACTAAGTTAATGAGGTGGGAAGACTCTCTTTAACTGTGGGTAGCAGTATTTCACAGGTTGGGGTCCTGGACTGAATAAAGAGGAGAAAGGGGGCCCTGAGCAGACACTTTCATCTCTCTCTCTGCTTCCTGCCTGCAGGTGTAATGTCATCAGCTGCTTCCTCCTCGCTACCAGGCCTTTCCTGCCATGGGGACAAAAACAAACCTTTTTCCTTAAGTCGATTCTGTAAGATACTTTTGTCGTAGCAATGAGGTATTAAAACTAATATGGGGAGGGATGAGGACGGGGGACGGGGCATAAGTGGGGCACAGACACCAACGGACAGGGACAGTTGGACACAGGGAGGGTGGGCAGAGGGATGGGGGTACAGGGTATGGGGACAGGACGAGGAACAGACACAAAGAAGGTTAGGGTAATAATAGTAATTCCTACTTTACGTAGAAAGTAAGGGAGGCACTAAGCATAAAAAAAACAAAAACAAAAAACAAAGAACGCTCTGCACAGTACCCAACACCAGACACATTCATCGACTGTAGCTGGTTTTGCTGCTCTGACTAGGTGACCGGCACTAAGACAACACATACCTTATCTGATCTTTCTTATACACACTGCTCCCTAGCTGTGTAGGCTCTCAGAAGAACAAATGTTCCATGGCATCTCTCTCCATGCTACCCCTGCTGTGGGTCATGTCCCGTGGTGCTGGGGGCCAGGCTCTGCTCGGAGCCACACCCTCTGAGGGGCAGCCGCCAGGGCCAGGCTATTGTTGTGGCTAAGATTCTTTCCCCAAATGGAAAGCCACAAATTAGAGAGGAGTTTTGGCCCTGCTCTCAGGAACTGGGGGAGGCCACCAGTGCATCAGGGGCCTCCTTCCAGGTCAGCGTCCCCGCCTGGGTGCAAACCGGCCCCCACTCAGCACCGCATTCTGGGTACCCCACTTCTCTCTAAGCCTCTTGCCCTCCCTGAGACCCCAGCTCCTGCTGTCCTCTGACCTGAGGTTCTCAGCTCTCTTTCACCCCCAGCCCAAACAATGATCCCCTCCAGGATCTGCTCAAATCCCCTCTTTGAAGCTCCCCACCCCATCCAGGCAGAACAAATCGCCCCTGCCCCACCCCCTGTCATCTGCTTTGTTCATTTCTCCTTGGGGCAGAGCTGGTCAATCTCTTTCTGTGGTCTCCTTGCCCCACCTCTGCTGCCACCCTCCTGATGAGTCTCTTAAGAGTATGTGACCTCCTTCTGCTGACCTCAGAGCACAGGGAAAGTGTCCCCAGTGATCTGTGGCTAGCAGCTGAGAATGAGACGGAGTGGGGGGCAGGGAGAAAAGGCTTAGGCCACAGGTCAGAGTCTGGGGGCAGCTGGTGGAAAGCCCAAGGAGAGGTCAGATCCAACCACCATTCCCGGGTTGCCATCTACATTTGACATGTAGATAAAGAGTGGAGAGTCATGACTGGAATCAAGAGAGGGCTAACGTGTGGATGGCCATGGGCCTGAGGCCTGTGGCTGGCTGGGGAGAAGCGGAACTAGAACCTCACTGGTGACGATGCAGGCTTGAGGTCCGAAGCCAGATCTGAAGGCTTCTGGGGCCCTGTCTCACTATTCCCGACACTGACCAGAATTATTCCCAGTCTGCCTGGCAACCCTCTCCTGAAAGGAGCCACTTCTGAGTCAGGCCCATTCCCAGCTCAGGTGTTCCGGGAATGAGGTCTGAGGTCGGCTAGAGGAAGGAAACAGCCCTCAGACTTGGCCTCCCCTTCCCCGGGTCTTGGCTAGTGGGCCGGAAGGAGCCACTTTAAAGATCTCCCTGGGGACCCATGACTAGAGAGAGGCTCTGGCCCTGCTGAGTGCCCTGAGAACTGAGGGCAGCTGGACAGAGGGCTGTGGGCCCCCATCCTCTGAGGACAGGAAAATATATGACCTCCCATCCTTCTTTTCTTCTTTCTAGGTCTTTCAGGATCCCTCACCTAGGGTCCACCCCACTTACCCTCCCCTATGTGCTCCTGCTCAGGCTGTGTGCTCCTGGGTCTGTCCCGGGGCCTTGTCTACTGGCATGGGGCACTGGCACTTCTGACTGGGAGCCCCTGAGAGCAAGACTCTCAGACCCTCACCTCTCCTAACTGAAGACCCCCCCCCCAAGAACATAGCTATGGCATTCCCCAATGACTAAGCCCCCCCATCTCTGCTCTCTGAGTACCAAAGGGGAGCCAGGCTCCTTTCAGGATGACCCCCGTGTTACCCCCTGGGTTCCCCTTCTTACTGTAGTCTAGCATCTGCCCTTGATCCCCAGAACACAGCTGTGAAGGGAGCCCCCCCCCCCCCCCCGCCAGTCCCTCCACCTAACCCGGATGCTCCTTTAAGAGCAAAGGGATGGGGGTGGCCTCAGTGAGACACTAGGCCCCATCCTCTCCCTGGCAGGCCAGGTTTCCTGCCATTGACAGCATCCCAGCTGGGCCCCCACCCCGCCTCCCCCCCTTCTTAACCCTTTCATGCCCAGGCCACAGAGCACTGGCCTGTACCCCACCTACATCAACAAAACTAGAAGGGACCATTTCACTGGATTAAATCTATGACTCAGGGTGTAAAGTAGCAAGAATGGCCCTTAGCACATATAACTTTCTCAATAAAAGTCATCTGTTGCGGTGAAAGTGTAGCTCCGTCAGCGGAGGGCTTGTTTAGCCTACACAGTGCCTGGGTTCCACCCCCAGCATTGGACTGCACAAAATCAGGCCTGGTTGCTCGTGCCTGTGATTCGAGCATTCTAGGAGTAGGGGATGGGAGGATCTTTTGAGGTTAGCCTGGGCTGCTTGAAACCCTGTCGTAAAACAAAGCAAACAGCTATTATTCCTCATGGTGTGAATTTGGATAAGTCATTTCACCAGCTTGAGCCTCAGTCTCTTGAGCTCTCCGTGGGAAAAGTGATGAAACCTAGTCCCAAAGACTGTCCTCGAGATGAGTGGCCACAGCGTGCTGGAAAGCATTTTGTCAAATGCAGTAACAACACAATTCTGTTGTTATCGACGAAATAAATACCCCTTGCCCCCCTTCATAACAGTGGACAGGAATCCAGGGTCCCACAGGGGGCCAGGGGTGTGGGGGACCAGGTCCATGAACTGACCTTTGAACTCTGGGTGATGAAGGGTTCACCTGTTGAGAGTGTAGTACTCCCGTGGTAAGGGCTTTTCCAGGCTTCTTCTAGCAGGCTCCCCAGGTAGGAAGCCAGAGGAGCCTCTTCCATCCCTCTCTTCCTAGCTAGCTCCGTTTACCACCAAGATATGCGTGTCCCAGAGTCTTCCCACCCCCATCGCAGGCCTAGGTATGGTAATGGTATCTGACAGGTGATGAGCCTTGGGTTCTCTGAAGGACCCTCGATCTTGCCAGAGAGACAGTGAGGGCGGTGGAAAGAGAGGATTTGGGGGGGTTTGCATGTGTCCCTCCAACTTTACTCATTTCCTTCCCCATGAAGTGGCATTGCTATTCCTGCTGAACCCCATCTAGGTTCCATGGGAGGGGGCTCAAGGGTGATCAAGAACCGAGAAGGAAATGTGCCTTGCTAACATTAAAGCAGGGAGGGAGGGGGTTTATGCTAAGTGGTTGGGCTGGTAGGGGGTGGGCACAACTGGGAGAGAAGCAAAGACAGAGCCAAGCCTTGGCCTTTGAACTCTAGTGCTAAGGAGTTTGCCTACTGAGAAGGGTGTGGCTCCTTTATGGCTAGGGCTTCCCCTTGAGATGAATAGTGTCTCTGCTGGACCACTAGGGATCCCCAGGTGGGAGGCCAAAGGATGGAGACTCAGGGCTGGAAGGCGGCCTTCTTCACACCCTTCCCAGTTAGCTCCCTTCACCATCATCATGGCTGGACCACACAATTCTTGCTCGATCCTCATGCTGAGTCTTGCTGAGACAGGCTCTCCACACACCTGCAGCACCACTGTACCCACCTTTAGGAGGCAGATGCCCCGGGCTCACCTCTAGGAAGAGCAGGCTTGCCACACGCCAGTACCAGGATTAAAACAGGCCTCTACCTGCCAGAGGGGAAAAAGCAAATGGCATAGCACCCTATTCTGCCCTCCATTCTACATTAGAGCATCAAGACTTCAGAGGGAGCCTGGGGAGCAGAAGGTCTTGTTTGGGACCACGGTACTTCAGCCCAGGTTTACGGTGCCTCCGGTGCCCCCGTGGCAGCCACGGAACCTGATGGAGCTTATCTAATATCTGTAAAGTTGCTGGACATGGCTCACAGGCTCACAACACCACGACTGGCCAGGAAGGAGTTAATTGAGTCTGAGCTCTGGGTCCGGAAGGGTTAACCTAGGGGGTGGAGGCTCTTCGCTTTTCCTGTGGAGAGTAAGGTTTGGCTGCCACCAAAGTTACTCCCTAGTCCCTGCTGTCCCCTCTCCCTCTTCAGTCTGGGCATACCGAGGGACCCCCGCAACTCAGCGTCTCCACCCAGAGGTGAGTGCATCTGGAGTGGAAGGCAGGTGAGGATGTGGGCCCAGAGGGCATGAGGACGGGAGAGCACTTGTGGGCTGATAGCAAGGAGGCTAGTGCTAAGCTACTGGACCCAGAAGCACAAATGTCGAAGCCTCTGAATGGACAGGGTTGCAATTTCTACCTCAAGGGCTGGATTAGGGTAGGCAAAGGAACAGAGAGACAAGACTGGCTACCAGTCTAGCATGGGCCGTCTGTGGTCAAACATCAAAGCCAGCCTAGAAACCAGGGACGAGGCAGGGGACAGTGGACTATTTTGGTCCTTGTGTTTAGGGACTTTTTATAGCCTCCTTGCTCAAGGCTAAAGAGAGAAGGAGGGGATAGAGGCCATCTATGAGGTCAGAGCAGCTCAGTGCCCTTGTGGGATCTTGGAATCTGACCCCGTTATAGTCCCTGAGGAAAGAGAGCTGGGCACAGGCTGTCATTGCTGCCTGGGTTTCAGTCACTCAGACTCTGGGCAGATTTGCCACAGACTGGAAGTGTAACAGGGATAGGCTGGGGTGGAGGGACCAGGGTCTGTGCTCTACTGCCTTCTTCACACATCCTTGCCCAGTCCGTTCCTTTTTGCCTGGAGATCCGAGGAGGTCCCTTCAGTCCCCAGAACCAATAAGTCTCTTTCAGCTGTACGGGAACAGGGAAGTAAAGGACAGGGGAGGGTGTGTTGGGCCATGTGGGTGGCCCATTCTGTTAGCTGACAAGAAAACTGTCAGCTGTTGATTTACTGTCCCTCTTGCCCTCTTCCTGGAGCACTAGGGAGGTAGAGAAGGGTCGGAGGTCTCTGGATGGGAAGGGGGCAGGGACCCAGAGGGCAGATCTCTGAGTTTGCAGGTTATTAGGCAGAATCAGTGTGGTGAACTGCTTTGTGAGACTAGGGGTTCCTGCTGGATTTTACAGCGGCTGGAGGGACGATCTGACAGACAACCCGGGTTCCAGCTAGAGCTGCCAAATAAGGCAAGAAATCTGGGTCCCAGGGGGCACCCTAGCTCTCTAAAGGACCTCTACAAACCCATTCCTCTCCTGGCCATTGTCCTGGCTTCTGAAATCAAAGTGCAGGGGTTGGACGAGATGGTGTCTACCGGTTAGATTTTTCTGGACTCCCCTTGGCATGGGGCATACAGTGGCTGGCAGTAGCAGACTGGTACCGTTTGGGGACCACCTCCCTCTCCTTCCTGAATAACCCTGCTGGACCTGGGCGAGGAAGCTGGCAGCAGTTCCTAGGGACTCCTACCCTATGGTTATGTCCCTGACCTCGGTGCTTGGGGGCGGGAAGGGTGGGTCGGCTGCAGCCAGCCTGTGGCTGCAGAACCTCCTTGTATTGGGCTTGAAGTTGCTCTGTTGGGAAGAGGTATTTTTTCCGGTTAAAGCCGATTTCGGGAACTGAGCTAGGGCCCGCCTGATTTTCCTTTCCAAGTGTCCTGCTTGCTTGTCCCATGCGCATGGTCCAGTGGCCAGGTCGGAGCATTCTCAAAGGGGCATAAATGCCCCCCCCCCAAGAATTAGCCAATGCCTCTTAAGGATTGGGGAAGGGTGGCGTCTGCTCCCTGAGCAAGACACCGGTTGATGTGGGAGGGGTGACTGACTGATCCTCTACCCAGGAATGCCTGCAGGAGAAGGGCAGGGACAGCCTGCCCTCTTCCAGACAGTGCCTCTCTCCCTGCAGGCCACAGGAACTCCAGAGAATTGTTCTCTGCTCCTCAGCTAATTGTGCATCTCAGAGTGTATGGAGCACTGACCTGCCCAACTCCGCTAAGATGCTGCTGGCCTCTCCCTCCACTCCATCGAGGGGACGAACCCCCAGCGCCGTAGAGAGACTGGAGGCTGACAAAGCCAAGTACGTCAAGACTCAGCAAGTGATAGTACGTCGTCAGGAGCCAGCCCTGCGAGGGGGGCCAGGACCGCTGACGCCACACCTTTGCAATGAGCTGGGTATCTCTGCATCGCCCAGGACGCCTGGGCCTGCCCGTCGAGGTAGCGGCAGACGACAGCCAAGGCCTGACTCCCTCATCTTCTACCGCCAGAAGCGGGATTGCAAGGCTTCGGTGAACAAAGAGAACGCCAAGGGCCAGGGGCTAGTACGACGCCTCTTCCTGGGCGCCCCCAGGGATGCTGTCCCGAGCAGCCCGGGACCTACAGAGAGACCTGCGGCTCCCGCAGGCTGGGCTGGATCCCCGGATGGTCCGGAGGCGACAGGGAAGAGAGCGCTGTGTCCCACGTGCTCGCTGCCTCTGTCGGAGAAGGAGCGCTTCTTCAACTACTGCGGTCTGGAGCGCGCGCTAGTGGAGGTGCTGGGCGCCGAGCGCTTCTCTCCACAGAGCTGGGGCGCCGAGCACAGTCCGCAGGTCGCAACGTCGCCGCCTCCCGGCTCCGGGGACACCAGCGATTGGACATCCAGCGACGGGGACGCGGGCAACCCGGACTGTGCTGGAGGCTGCGGCGGGGGGTCGGAGGCGGCGGGGTCCGAACGGGACGGACGCCCCCCGGTGTCAGTGGTGGAACGCAACGCGCGCGTCATCCAGTGGTTGTATGGCTGCCAGCGAGCGCGCGCTCCACCTCGCGAGTCCGAGGTGTGAGCATCACGGCACAGGAGACGGCTCCCGGAGAGCTCGCCTCGTCCGTGAATACACCCTTTCCCTAGATCTCAGTTTCCCCATCTGCACCCTGAGCAGGCCGGACCACAAAGGCCAGGCGCAGACTGCGGAAAGGGGTGGGGTGGTCACGCAGCCTCTCAGGAGGCTGAATGTGAGCAGCGATGGAGTGGAGTGGGAGATGAGCGAACTACTGAATAAAGCTAAAATAATCTTTAGTAAAAGGAGCAGAGTTTGGTTTAGCGGGCAGAGGTGGGGGGAAAGGGAAGAACTGGTTGGCGTGGCTGAGTGGGTGGGTTTTGAGTGTGGGTTCCAGGCTGAGTGTGACCTTGGCCAAACACTCCGCAGTTCTGGGTTATTAAAGGAGGTGGATGGTAGTGTTCTGGAGTAGTTGTAATGCCCGTGCAAATGTGCCTGGAATATAAACTGAAACTTGCTTAAGTTACCCAAGATTCCTGGAACTTGGTGCTCTCTCCTCCTCCCTGTGGTCCCAAGGTAAGAAAGGCTGACATTTGGAGGGTCCGAAATGGAAATCATTAAAACTGGGGCACCTTTGCGCTCTCTCTCTCTCTCTCTCTCTCTCTCTCTCTCTCTCTCTCTCTCTCTCTCTCTGTCTCTGTCTCTCTGTCTGTCTCTGTCTCTCTCTCTCTGTCTCTCTCTGTCTCTCTCTCTCTCTCTCTCTCTCTCTCTCTCTCTCTCTCTCTCTCTGTCTCTCTCTGCTAGCTACCACTGAGGTTCATGTGATAATTGGGGACCAAGCCCAGGGCTTCACGCAGCCTTCTAACAACGGAATTATACTTCCAGCAGAGTTCCTTTTTTTTTTCTCTCCAGAACACACAGTCTCAGGTTTTCTTCACAGGTTCCAGTCGAAGCCTTTGTTAAAGACCCTTCACCTCTGCCTTAGGTTTCCGTCCTTAACTCTGCATTCTTCGAAGATCACAGCCTCCTCCAGGAAACTTTCCTAAATTTTTCCTAAATTCCGAGTCTGTCTCATCCCCTCACCAGAAGCCCCACTTTGTTCCTTGACAAACCTTTGTCTGGGACCCGCTGGTAGAGAGCTACCTGGTTACTCCAGTTATTTTCATCCATTTTGAAACCTATGTACGCTATTGGGCCACCTGCAGGGTTTGCTGAATGAAACGAGGCTGGACATGGCAGTGGAGCAAGCCCTTTGGGGCTTTCTGGAAAGTTGTGTGCCTTAAATCTAAGGCCACCCTTACTGTCACCTGGATTGTCTCGGTACTTCTGTCGGGAAAGAAGGCGAGGAACCCTTTAGCTAGACCCCGCCCGAGAACGTCCACCTAAAAGTAGCCTTTCCTGTTGTCGGGGGAAAAAAATTACAGTCATACTGGTTGTCGATCCAGGGTTTTTTTATGGGAGGTTGGGAAGGACGAGCGCCGGCTAGTCGCCCTTGGGAGCGGCCTTTACCCTCATCTCTGCCAGTTTGTGGGTGAGGAAACCCCACTTGAAGCCTGCGGCGGGATCCACCTCCCGCGTCTCGGGGCACTCCATGGCCTCCTCGGCAGGCTTGTCCTGGGGATCCGCATCCCGCTCCGCGTTGGTTTCCACACCGCGCAGCATGGACGCCGCCTGCTGCTGCTGCTGCTGCCATCTGCTGGCAAAGGTGTCCCAGAATCCCGGCCCGCGCGACTGTGTCTCTACTGCGGACGCCTGCGAGGAGGGGGGTGCCGCCAGCGGGCTGCAGGAGAGGCGAGGGTCAGCGGGCTGGCCCCGGGGTCCCGGAAGAGGACAGAGAGCAGGAGAAGGGACAAGAAGTGCGATCAGGAAAGTAAGGGCAAGATCAGGGCCTGCAATCAAAGGGAGGATTCGGAGGCTGTGGGGGGGAAAAGGTGAAGGTCTGGAGAGGTGGTGAGAGGGCTGGGCAGAGGGGAACCGGGATCCCCGAGTTGGGTGGAGCAGTCAGGAGTCTGGAGAAGGAACTCTGGTGCAGAGAAAATAGGCTAACAGGGACAAGCCAGGTCCGGAAAACCAGGGAGGGGAGGAGCAGGGGAAAGAGTAGGAATGGGTTTGTTTGGGCCCCAAAGGAGGAAACCCACCCGGGGAGGGGGAGGCGGGGAGAACCAAATGAGCAAAGTGGTTAGGTTTAGGATTAAGGGAAAGAGGAATTTGGCACGCGGGAGAAAGTGGAGGAAATCCGGGCACAGATGCTTTGGGAAGAAGAGGTGGGACCGAAGAGTGGAAGGGCTGTCAAGGAGGGATGATCATGCTTGAAGAAGAAGCCTTGCCTCTGGAAAAGGCAGAGGAGGTTAGGAGGTGGGGGAGGAAAGGAGCCCCTGAGGCAAGAGTAATAGATGGGGTGGAGGTGGGGGCTGTGCGTAGGGCTGAGAGAAAGGCAGTGACTGCCCTGGAGAGGAAACCCTAGGTCTGTTCTCAACATCCAAGACCTTCTAAAGCAGTGCTTTCCAAACTGGTGTGCCTTGGGGTCCTCTGGGATCCTCAGGCCTCCACGTACACCAAGCAAATCAGGGGAAGGAACCTATGTTCCTTTGAAGGGAGAGGGTTTACCATCTATACCACCCTTTGCTGCAGCACCGAAAGAGGCCTTCTCTTGGCCTGTCCTGAGGAAGAGGGAGGAGACACCCACGAGGAGTTCCCGTTACCTCTGTCCCAAGAGATCTAACCCATCTAACCCTGCTGTATCCTGATAAGCGGATGGAGCCTATGGGGTGATGAACATGGTAGAAAAGAGATCTTAGGAGCCTTCCAGCCCACCCCCTAAAGCCACACACATACTGATCAGCACAGGGCTCTGGTGACAGCAGTTTGTCCTCATCTTCTTTGTTAAACAGCGATGACATCGTCAGCCAACCTTTCACCCCAACTCCCTGAACCTGGCAGGGAAGAACTGAGAGTCAAGAATGGATGCCCCACCAAACCTCCCGGGGCTTCACCATAGCCTCTGTCAGGCCCACCAGGGTTGGGTGGAAGACTGGAGAACTCACCCTTCGGGCCAGCTGTGACATGGGGTTGAAGGCCTCCTCCGGGGGTTCTGGCGTCTCAGACTCCACTAATGCTGGGTTCTCCCTCTAGGACACAAGACCCCCCCACCCAGCATGAGAGAAACCCCATTGCCAGCCAGTGCACACACACTCCGTGGTCTAAATACCACAGACGCACACACCCTCCTTTACTTTGCATCTCCACTAGGGCACACGGGAATGCTCACAGATATATTATGTAATGCTGCCTCCGCTCACATACACAGGCCCGCATGGTAAGTCTCTGCAGACACCCTTGAACACATACACCTGGCCACTCTCACACATACCCAAACACACTCACAAACTCGAACAAGGGCACACGGTGCACACGACTACAAACACATCTGTACGTGAGCATGCCTCTTTGCGGCTACACCTTTCCCTCTGTGTCCAGATGTGTGCGCTGTCAGGCACCCACACGAGGACTCTCACATGGTTAAACAGTCCATCCTGTTGCTTGTCCTCCTGCAGGCAGCTAGCTAGACCTGGCCTATGCAGAGCACTGAAAATTCCTCTACCAATCAAGTGTAACACCTGCAATGCCCACACGAATGCATACCGGTACAGAGTCCTGCTCAAAATGCATTTCCATGAGAAATCACTAATCCAGTTCACACAAGTACTAGAGTCTCCACAGACACATCCAGCAACCCAGCCTTGGGCATCAGCCTGCCTAGGCATATGCCTATCCACCTCCCAGCCAAGGGGGCTAGTTCCTGCCCCAGCCACATCTCTTTTTGTGACTGCTTACTTATCACAACTTCTGGATCTAAACTTCTAGTTTCAAAGCCCTTTTTTGCCCTCCCCCTCCGAACTGAGTGTTGTCTAGCATGGCTTTAATGGAATGCCGCTACTGTGGCCCGCAGAGCCCTTTACTCCCTACTCCCGCAAGCAGGAGCGCATTACCTCTCCCGGCAAGCCATCTCGCTTCTGCTCAGCTTTGTCCACTAGAAAGCTGTGCTGAGCTTAACGTCCTGTTATGGTTCCTGCCAAGTGTCGTCAGAACAATCTTTATCCTGTGGCAGTTCATGAGCTCCTTGGAGCCCGCGACTCCTCTCCTGGCCCCAGCTCTTCCCTTTCTGTGTTCTTGAATATCTCCGTCATTTGCTGTTTGTAATCCCTGAATGAGCCTACAATCCTTACATAAATGAATCTATCTTCCTTCCTAGCCTATTTAATTCTTCCCCCCTTTGCTGTCTCTCTGTTCTAGAAAACATGGCTGTTAGGTACACACCTCCTCTGCCAGGTCCTCTTCAGATTCTCCACCCAGAGTCTGCAGCACTTTGGACTTGTAAGCTTTCCAGAAGGCTTGGTTCATGGCTGCAGCGGAAAGGGGCCTGGCACCCAGGTACAGAAGGTGGTAGCTCAGTGGGCACCAGTGGGTCTGGCTCCAGAAACTTGGAGGAACCAAGAGTCTGTTCCAGGGATCCGATGACTTCATGAAAGATGCACCATTCTCCCCGGGTGGCACAGTGCCAAGCAGGTAAACCCGATCCCAGTGATTCTGAGGTTGGGATGGGCAGAAGCCGCCTCAGCCCCTTGCCTTGACCCATATTGGCCAAAGTTAATGAAGACGGCACTTCGGAGAGTCCATTTTCCTGCACTTAGGAAGACTGGTGGTATTTGTCCTTCTCTTAGAGGAGCTGCAGGAAAAGTTTTCCACTCTAACTCTTGAGCCCAGGACCCACGTGTGTGCATCCTAAGGCTGTGGACACACCAGCCATGTGTGCCTTCCTCATGGCCCCGCCCTGTCTCCCTCAGCCTTTGTGCGCTGGAGTGGGCAGGCCCCAGGCCTCCAGTCTGCACTCTGGGCTTCCATTTCACTGCTCTGTCTGACCTAGAAACCTGTTCTCCCCAGGGATGCACGTGCCTGCCTCCCTGTTTCCTGGCAACTGGTTCCAAAGAGCAGGAACCCTGAATTATTGCTGAGATCCTCTGCCCCCAGACCAGTGAGTTGGCTCTGGCCAGCCTGAGCAGAGCCAGGCCAGGCTCTCTGGCCCTCTCCGCTTTCTAAGCACACACTTCTTGGTTATTCCCCAATCCCTACCAGCCCTCTCCTGGGAGCCTGGTAGAGAAAGAAAGCAGAGACGGAGGTTTTTCTCCAGGCATTTCCTCTTGGACTGGGGATGTTAGCCCGCCTTTTAGACTGCCTGCCTAGCATCTGTGAGGCCCTGGGTTTCATCCACAGTACTGAAAAACCAACCAACCAACAGAACAAAACCAGAAGCTGACCACTCTTCATGGACAGAACCCAGGGGCTAGATTCGCTGGGAAACAATTCTCCACTCTTTGTCCCATATATCTGCATGGGAGTGGAGGGAAGACAGAAGTGCCACAGGCTCAAGAAAATAACGGGGGAGAGGTGAGAAGGGGCCCTTTGTTAGAGCCTAGGGGTATCTCCGGGTGCTCCATCCATGATTCCAACCAAACTTATTCTCATCCACGAAGTACTTTATTCATGGCACAAACATCAGTGTGTTCTAGAGACGTTGAAAGTATGCTTTACAGCTGAAATCCAAGGTGTGGAAACCGGGAAGTGATGATGGCGCTGGCAGAATAGTAGGACCCACTAACTCCAGACCCGCCTCTGCCCCGCAAGAGCCCAGTCACTATCATCCATGACCACGTGGGGGCGCTCAAGTCACCAGCCCGTCCTGACGTCATCATAGGCGGTCCGGGCAGTCCTGCTCCGTCCCCGGGTGGACCTCTCGTGACGTCATTGGGCGGCCCGGAAGCGGCAGCACGTGTGTGTCTTTCCCTACTACCCTGCTCCTCGGCCTTGGTGTCATTAACCATGGGTCGCTCCCGCCGGACTGGCGCGCACCGAGCACATTCCTTAGCCCGCCAGATGAAGGCCAAGAAGCGGCGGCCGGACCTGGATGAGATTCACCGCGAGCTGCGGCCGCAGGGCCTCCCGCGGGCCAAGCCGGAGCTGGACGCCGAGCCCGACCCGGATCTGCCTGGGGGCGGCCTGCATCGCTGTCTGGCCTGCGCGTGAGTCCAGCCCGGGACCGAGCAGGGTCTGAGATACCAGCCCTTAGCGGGGAAGTCCGGGCGGCGAGCCGGGCGGGGTCTCCTGTCTTGGGACCCGTGGGTGTCTTCGCGCTCGGAATCTGTCCGGGGACGAGCTGGGGCAAGGGAGGTAGGCATACTTGAAAAGCCTCACCTCTTTACTGTTACCCTCACTCTACATTCCTGCAGGAGGTACTTCATCGATTCTGCCAACCTGAAGACCCACTTCCGATCCAAAGACCACAAGAAGAGGTACGAAGGGATCAGGAGAGGGTTGGTGGACGGGTGCTTTGCAGATAGGTCTTGCACCCGATCAGATCCAAACTCCTCTTCTTTCTCCCAGGCTGAAGCAGCTGAGCATCGAGCCCTACAGTCAGGAAGAGGCTGAGAGGGCAGCGGGCATGGGCTCCTATGTGCCCCCCCAGCGCCTGGGCGTGCCCACAGAAGTGTCTACTGAGATCCCTGAGATGGATACATCCACCTGAGGGGCCTTTGGGTGCAGGGCAGAGAAACTCCATGGCCAGTGAGTGGTTCAGCAGCTAGACTGAGAGTGTGTACTTTGGGTTTGGGGGAGATAATCTCTTCTGGATGTTCTACCCAAAATAAAGGACCCGGACAAGAGGGTGTACCTCCGATTCTAACTTCCCTTCCAGTCCTCCAGATTCCAGCCCTCAAGGGTTTCTGAGCCAAGATGTCTACCGGGTCCAGCTTTGGAAGGTACCCCCGCCTGCCTTCTTTGAATTTGGGCTGGAGCCCAGGTGCAGTGTAAAACTGGGGAGTAGGATCAGGTTTATTCTGTGTTTCTGGCGCTGGCGGAGACTGATCCCAAAGGGGAAAAACGTGGTTTTCTGAACTTGCAGCCCTCTCCCCTCGGTCCCCTACCTCCGAGCCTGGGCAAGAGGCCGCCCGCTTCATCACGGGGCCTGTGATGGTTGCCGCTGCTTCACCATCTTCCACACAGCATAGCAGGAGCCGCCTAACCCGAGGACAGCCAACATCGTAGCCACAATCCCAACCAGCGGACTCCGGGGCTCCGCCTTCAGCTCCCCGGCCACCTGCATCTGGGAGAACACAGAGGGTGAACGTGAAGTGCCAACTGAGACTTCTAGGAAGGAAGGGGATAAGATGGTGCTGCTGGGTGGAGAAGATACGGACGCCATTTCTGCCCCAGGGAGATTCCACCCCAATCCCTTTCGCCTCACTGCCCATCTGGGTCCTGGCTAGTCAGGCAGCAGGGAACGTGACAGTCTGGCCGTTGTGGGTATCACCCCCGCCATGAGCCCGGGAGAAAGAGGTTGGTGGTGCAGAGAGCTAGTATTTAGAGGTTCTTACCTGTAGCACCCGGAAGTAGCCAGGGGTCAGGCGGTGAAATCTCATAGTGCGGGGCACTGGTCTCCCTGTCAGCCTCTGGAGTGGGAGCAGAAATGAAGATGAAATGTTGCACGGGGTATCCCAAGAGGTGGAAATCGGGGCATCGGGGTCCCTGGCCTGTTTTGCCTGGGCACTATGCGCTCAGGATGCTCACCACCACTGGCTCGCCCAGTTCTGGCAGGGGGCGGGGCAGCTGGATCTTTAAATCTGGTCCCTTCCCCCCTGCCTTGCCAGTCTTAGGAGCAGCTGTCAGGAGAGATCAGCATCAGGCCTGCGTAGCAGCTCCTCCCCCATTCGCCATAAGCTAGGCCAGGCATGGAGGCAAAGCCTTGGCTGCCAGTGCCCAGGAATTCAGGCAACCAGGTTCTGGGCAGGCTTCCTCAGCCCTGGTCTGGACTGGACCCCTACCTTGGAGAAGTCGATGCTACAAATCAGCATTCAGCCACTTTTCCGTCTGGGTTCTATAAACCTAGTCTGGGTTCTGAAGGGAGGGGTCACTTCATCTTCCCCACAAGATGGAGTTTCCACAAGCACTCCTCTTGTGTGGGCTTTGAAAGAGATCTGCTTATGCAGATAAAATTGTCCTTAATGGCTGGGCAGTGGTGGCACACGCCTGTAATCCCAGCACTCAGGAGGCAGAGGCAGGCGGATCTCTGAGTTCGAGGCCAGCCTGGTCTACAAGAACTAGTTCCAGGACAGCTAGGGCTGGCACACAGAGAAACCCTGTTTCTAAAAAACAAAACAAATATTGTCCATAATGTGTTAAAATTTTAATTGTGTCTATTTGTGTGTATGTTTGTATACATGTGTGTGGCAGTGTAGACATGGAGATCAAAGGACAACTTAAGGGACTCACGTGGGCCCTGGAGACCAGTTCAGCTCATCAGGCTTGGCAGCAAATGCCTTTACCCACAGAGCTCTTTTGACAGCCTGCATAGCATTAGAAGATTCTCTGGTTAAAATATAGTCTATGTGTCATAGTTCTAGGCAATTTCTGTGTATTTTGCTATCACTCTCTCTTTTTCTATTTCGAGGCAAGGTCTCTACATAGCCCTGGCGGTCCTGGAACTCACTAGGTAGACCAGGCTACCCTTGAACTCAGAGATCTCCCTGCCTCTGCCTGCCAAGTGCTGGGATTAGAGGCGTGTGCCACCACACCCAGTTTTTTGTTCTCTGTGAAAATGACAGAAAGGGGGGCTGGAGAGAGGGCTCAGCCGTCAAGAGCACTGACTGCTCTTCTGGAGGTCCTGCGTTCAATCTCCAGCAGCCACATCTGTAATGAGATCTGGTGCCCCCTTCTGGCCTGCAGGCATACATGCAGACAGAACAGTATTCATAAACCTTTTAAAAAAGTACCAACTGCTGAAAATAAAAAAGGAAAATGCCAAAAGGGATGATTTTTTTTCAAATACTGTGTAGAGTCTGTATAAAGATGGGTCAGGCGGTGGTGGCACATGTCTTTAATCCCAGCACTCCGGAGGCAGAGGCAGATGATCTCTGAGTTCAAGGGTAGCCAGGTCTACCTAGTAAGTTCCAGGACCTCCAGGGTTATGTTATATTTCCCCTTTTTTTTCTAAAATAAAAAGGCTATAACTAATATAAGAAAAACAATATACAATAAGTACAATTAAGTACAATGACAATAAGTACAATGACTATACAATATATATAATACAACAATGTCTAGTCCATTTGCATTTGACAAGTTCAGAGAAAATACTCCATATCTATCCTGTCTTGGTGAGTCCAAAATCTTGTACCTAATTTACTTTTTTGTTTTGTTTTGTTTTTTTGAGACAAAGTTTCTCTGTGTCACTTTGTTGCCTGTCCTGGAACTAGCTCTTGTAGACCAGGCTGGCCTCAAACTCACGGAGATCCTCCTGCCTCTACCTCTCAAGTGCTGGGATTAAAGGTGTGCACCACCACCACCTGGCTCCTAATTTACTCTCTATCATGACTTGCTTGCTACATCAGGTAACCAAGGAAAACTATAACTTTTTAGTCTTCAACTCTCTCATAAACCCAAGAAGGAAATAATATTAACTGAGTAAGCAGGAAGTGTGAACAAGCAACTTCCAGAAAATGTGAGAAATGACAGAAACAGCTGGTTGCCTGGACAGTCGCCCAAAGTTCCTCTGCAACGTTGGGGCATCCATCTTCCACCTACAGGCCTAGCATATCCCACAGACTTTTCTGTGAAGCGGGATTTTCTGAAGGACTGTCCCTCCTTGTCTTGACCGTGTCTGACAGCGTCTTTCTTTGGTGTCCTGCTTGTCTGATGAGAACAGCGCACTGTGAGCAGCCAGGCAAGAGCATTTCTTGCCTAGGAGCTTACTTTTGCCATAAAAAAGTAAATTCAGAACCGGGCGGTGGTGGCGCACGCCTTTAATCCCAGCACTCAGGAGGCAGAGGCAGGCGGATCTCTGTGAGTTCGAGGCCAGCCTGGTCTACAAGAGCTAGTTCCAGGACAGGCTCTAAAAAAAAGCTGCAGAGAAACCCTGTCTCGAAAAACCAAAAAAAAGAAAAAAAAAAAAAAGTAAATTCAGCTGCGTTGTGGTGGTGCACGCCTTTATTTCCAGCACTTAGGAAGCAGAGGCAGGAGGATCTCTGTGAGTTCGAGGCCAGCCTTGTCTACAAGAGCTAGTTCCAGGACAGGCTCCAAAGCTACAGAGAAACCCTGTCTTGAAAAACCAAAAAGGAAAAAAAAAGTAAATTCCGTGTGGAGTTTCTTCATTGCCCATCCTCTTCTCTGAGGTAGATTGGTGCTGCCAGCAGCAGACATGCCTCATTGTCATAAAAAGGAGCCTATGTTATTAAAACATCTTAAATGCCATATTCTATAGTTCTCTGAAGCGTTTGAAGATGACCTGTCTATCTAAAATATCTGCTTAACCTTGAAAACATACCTAATGTGACTACAAGTTCGATTATAATAGGTTACTAACCTGCATTTTCTTATTATCCTGAGCAGTTGGTGTAATGATCTCTCTGTCTCTTTAAGAGCTAAGCCACGCTCACTCCTTCCCCGCTTCTGCTGAGGCAGGCAGATCTTCCCACTTGCAGCCTGAGTCTCTTCCTTTTCCATCTCCCTCTCAAAGAGGCACCTTCTGCCTTTCCCCCTGCTGCCACTGCTTGGGGACCTGCAGCATTTCTGCCACTGCAGCCACTGGGATCTTGCAGCATTTTTAATTAATTAATCCATTACAGTTGGTATTAATAACTTTCAAAGACTAGAAATCTGCATTACATTGTTAAATGAGCTGTATAGGTAGAATACCCTGAACAAGATTAGAAACGTATGTAGAGTATGTTTTAACAAAATCTCACACTGGGTAGTGGTGGCACACACCTTTAATCCCAGCACTTGGGAGGCAGAGGCAGGGGGATCTCTGTGAGTTTGAGGGTAGCCTGGTCTACAGAGCGATTTTCAGGACAGGCTCCAAGCTACAAAGATACCTTGTCTTGAAAATTAAAAAAAACCTAATAATAATAATAATCTCAAATTTGTATACAATAAGTCCAATCAAATATAAAACATTTAAAACTAGTAGTTGCTTTCTAAAAGTATATTCAATAATCCACTGTTTTATCTTATCAGGATCCCTAGAACTAGAGTCACAGACAGTTGTGAGCTGCCATCTGGGTGCTAGAAACTGAGCCCAGGTCCTCTGGAAGGGCAGAGACAATGCTCTTCACACTGAGCTACCTCTCCAGCCCTTGTTTTGCCTTTTGAGACAGGTATTTCAGCATACCTGCCCAGCATTCTTTAAAATATTATATAAACATTAAAATTTTTATTGGGGTGCCTGAATTGGTATCTCTACATAGCCCTGGCTGTCTTAGAACTCACAGTGTTGATTGACCAGGCTGGCCTCAGACTTAGAGTCCACCTGCCTTTGCCTCCCAAGTCCTGGAATTAAAGACATGTACTACCATCACCTTTTTAAAAAAGGTTTTGTGTGTCTGAGTGTTTTGTCTACATATGTGTATGCATGCAGCTTTTGAGGAGGCCAGAAGAGGGCATCAGATCCCAGGAACTAGAGTTACAGATGGTTGTCAGTCACCATGTGGGTGCTGGGAATTGAACTGGGGTTAAGAGCAGCGCCTCTTAACTGCTGAGTCATCTCTCCAGCCTGAGTTGTGCTGTTTTTGAGAGCATTATTCTAGCTGGCTCTGTGATATAAACTGTGGTCCCTGCTTTTTTGGGGAAGCCAGAGCAGGAGAATCACTTGAACCCTCCATCCGAGCAACGCGGCAAGAATGAACAGCTTCTCAACAGTTGTGACCACAGCAAGCGTGCATTCAGGAGACAGCTCCTGTGTCTGCAAATGTCTCTCCAGGAGAACTGCTGGTGTGTTTCCTCTTCATCTGTTACCAATAAAGGCTGTTTGTGCCCTAAAATAAATAATAACTAAATTAACGTAAAGTTTTACTTTAAGAAAGGGTTTCTAGTTCTCAACAGACTGTCAAAGGGGTCACAATAAGAGGGGGCAGAGGCCCTGACTGAAGGTTGTTATTTACTTAGTTTTTTTGCTGTTTCATTTTTGTTTTTGGAAGTGCTCTTTCAGTAGTCCAGGTCCTCCTTGAACTTGAAGCCAAGCACACTGCCTCAGCCTCCAGAGCCCGGGACGTTACAAGCCAGAGTCACTGTGGCCGACTCTCCAAACATGTAAAGCCATTTCCTCCGATACTCACAAATGTCCCATGAAGCAAGGACAGTGATGCCCTGAAACTGAGCACCGGGTCAGCTGTCAGCGCAACAACTCAGGATGGCAATAACAAGAGGTATCCGGGGACCCCCGAGCACCCATGCGCTTCGGTTCTGCACCAATCGCTCACCAGGTTCTCTTGTTGTTGCTTTAGGTGCTGAGAGGTCAGAATCCCGGGCTGGGAGATGGGGCCAGCTTTTTGTTTGTTTTGTTGTTTTAGACAAAGTCTCCCTATGCAGCCCTGGCTAGCCTGGAATTCGGCTGTAGACCCGGCTAACGTCAAACTCACAGTGATCCTCCTGGTGAGGCCAGTTTCGAGATGAATCTCCTGCCAGTTCCGGACCGCCCGAGTCACACCCCCGTGGCGTCAACCCCGAGCCTGACGGCGTAGCTGCCAAAGTCCTAGGATGCCAAAGGGGCAGGGCAGGAGGAAGACAGACAGGGGCCAATGGCAGTCCAGCGCCTCACCTGGGTGACCACGTGGGCCCAGGTATGCAGCGGCCCCGCCCTGGCCCAGCCCGGCGGACTCCGGGCTCTGTCTGGGAGCGGAAATTCCTGCACGGGCTGGACGCCGCGGGCGCAGCTCAGCATGGAACCCGTGGAAGCCTGGACCCCTGGGAAGGTGGCAGCTTGGCTGAGAGGTTGGTGAGCTGGGGGCTGAGGTGGGCTCGAAGGGAATAGTGTGGTGTCCTTTGGACAGAAAGTAGGGAGGGAGAAAAGGAGAAAGAACCTGCCGAGTCTATTAGTCAACAGGTATTTATAGACGGTCCGCCATGTACCAGTGTACCAGGCTCCCCTGAACAGGCACCGTGCTGGTAGACATAGGCCAGGCGACCCCAGAGGCTCTCAGACGCAGAAAAGGGTCTTTCCACATCTTTATATGGCTTTGTATGTTCAAGCGCCTGCCAGGGTGGCGACGGGCAGGTGCAGTAATAGGCAAAACAGGGTGGCCCTGGTGGCCCACGCCCCCTTTATCTCCGTCATCTTCCCTGTGCCCCAGGGCCCTGCCAGCTGTTTATTAAGCCCATTTTTCGGAAGTCCAAACATGTACAGGGCCAGGAAATGATTTGTTCAGTCTTGGAACAGGGCCGGCCCTGGTGTTGCTTTTCTCCTCAACCTGAGGCTGGCAGTGAGAGAAGCAGAAACCCCAGCCATTCTGAAGGGGTGAACACGGCCCCACCCTGGGGTTGCTGTCAGAGGGAAGATCACTCCCCAGGCGACCAAGAGACACAAACACAGGCAGACTCAGAGAACTGAGGGCCTTCTGTGACCGCAGCAGGGAGTGGGGAGGCCGGTCATTGCTCTCAAAAGGGTAGCTGGAGCTGGAGGCCGTTTCAGTGTGAGCAGCCCAGCCAAGCTGCAGTCCCACTCCCAGGCTGGGGCCCAGGCCAATGCCACCACTCACCAGGTCTGTGAGCACAGGTCTCAGTTTCTCTACCATGAAACTAGACAAGATGTGACCATGCTGGTGTAACTCAGTGTTGGTGTCTCCTGGGAGACGTTTAACATGGGAAGGAAGTTGTCCAAATAATCCTGGCTTAGTGAGCTGCCAGTCAGGACTCTTACTGTCCAAGGAGGACTGAGAAACACCTGATGACTACACACATTTCCCAGTGGCAGTCTAGCCTGGTGGGGTGGGAGGCATGAGCAAGCCACTGTCTCTCCCTCTATCAGGTCTCCCACTATGTATCAGGGATGATGCATAGTCCCCGCCTTCTAGAAACGTGAAGATCAATGTGCTGATACGTGTAGTGATATTTTGTTTGTAATATCTGACTCTGAGTTTTTATTAGTAATACCAGTCAGAATTCATGTACAAATATGGTTGAAGTTCTTTTTATTTATTAGTTTTTGAGACAGGGTTTGTTTCTCTGTGTAGCCCTGGCTGTCCTGGAACTCACTCTGTAGGCCACACTGGCCTCAAATTCAACGATCCCTTTGTCTCTGCATTCCAAGTGCTGGGATTAAAGACATGCACCACCACACTTGACTCAGGGTAAAGTTCTTGAAACATTGCCTCACAGCCTGGCAATAGTGTGATGGCTGTTACTGCCTGATGGTGGACCAAGTGTTTGGCACACATCAGCCGTCTAAAACACATGGTTAGAAGACAGGTGCTTTCATTGTTCCCATTTTATTTATTTTTATTTTTTTTCCTCTGAGACAGGGTTTCTCTGTAGCTTTGGAGCCTGTCCTGGAACTAGCTCTTGTAGACCAGGCTAATCTTGAACTCACAGAGATCCACCTGCCGAGTGCTGGGATTAAACCACTGCCCGGCTTTATTTTTAAATTTTTATTTCCTCTCCAACTGCATGCCATAGTAACTGGAGAGACTTTGACAGCCCAGGCCAGCACAGTGCCTGCAGCTGCCACTCAACTTTCCTATATATGTTCAAAAAAATAAATAAAAATTTTTTATTTCCTTAATGTATATGAGTATTTTGCCTGCATGTATGTGTGTGCACCTTGAGAGAGCTTACAAATGGTTATGGGCTACCACCATGTGAGTGCTGGAAACTGAGCCAGGGCCCTTTGCAAGAACAGTAAGTGCTCTTAACCACTGAGCCATCTCTCCTGTTTTTGTTTTGTTTTGTTGTTTTCCTAGACAGGGTTTCTCTGTAGCTTTGGAGCCTGTTCTGGAACTCACTCTGTAGACCAGGCTGGTCTCAAACTCACAGAGATCTGCCTGTCTCTTCCTGCCTCTTCCTCCCGAGTGCTGGGATTAAAGAGCATGCGCCACCACCACCCAGTTGCTCAGGACTATCTTAAGTGTTAGCTCCCACTCAGTTCTCCCTGACTCCAGGGGTTGGGGGTGGGGGTCCTGGGAAACAAGCTCAGGTCCTCGGCAAGAGCAGTGTGTCTAGTTCTCGACCACTGGAGCTTCTTGCTCGCCTCTTTTGTTTGTTTTCTTTTTTGGTAACTGGATTGCAAGGTATTCGAGCATGAATTTGGTAGCTGGCAACGCCAGCAGGTTGGACACACTTGCTGGAGTCGCTGCTGTATAGCATCAACTGCGAGATGGGACAGAAGCCAGCCCGGGTCTCAGGGTTGTCATTAGCGACAGGTAGGAGGGGAAGGGCTCTGATGTAATGGAACCTCAGAGTGGTAATGACACCTGTTTCTCCACGCTGACGCCTTGCTCCAGGCCTTGATGATGCTCTGCAGGACTATCCCTTCGAGGACTGGCAGCTGCCTGGAAAGTACCTGCTGCAGCTTTGTCCCCAAAACCTTGAGGCTCTGACTGTGTGGCCTTTAGGCCACCAGGAGCTCATTCTAGATGGGGTGGAACAACTCCGGGCCCTGGTGAGTAAGCACTGGCCGTGGCGTCCGCCACACTGGCCGTGGCATCCACCAGTCTAGGGGTTTACCCATGTGGGCTGGCTGTCGAGGGGGCAGTAAGATGCTCCTTTTTTGATGCAGGGCTCCAAGCTACCGACAGAGAACCTGCAGAGCCTGGCTCAGGGGCTGCTAGAAAGGACCCAAGCCTTCCAGAGCTTGGTCCAAGGCCGGTTGGGAAACTGCCCAGAGACTCCCTCTGATGTCCTCGCTGCTGCTGTGGAGCTGGTGCGGGAAGCCCAGGCCCTCCTCTCCTGGCTCAACAGGTATTAGGAATGGGGTGACTTCTGACCCTTCTCATTCTGGGGCCTGGGACTGAAAAATAGTACTTATCTCTGGATCAGAAATGTTAGAGCAAACCCAAGAGTCTGTGCAGGGACACTGGGCCACCTTGCTTCCTGCTCCACCCTGGAGCTTGTCATCCCAATGGTTTTATGAACAGTTGAGTTTTTGTTTGCACGTTTGACATTTGTGTGTATGGGGGTATATGGGGGTGTTGGGGGGGGGTTACACAGGACTGTATGTGAAGGTCAGAGCATCCCTTGTAAGAGTCAGTTTTCGACTTCCACCGTGTGAGTCCTGGGTATTGAACTCAGGTACTCAGACCCTCACCGCTGTATGCGAACACCTTAGGGATAAACAATCTCCCTGGTCCCTCAACAGCTCTTGGATGGAGAGCTTCCCCTTCGCTGGCAGTCGTCTGTCCTATGTGTCCTAACTCAAGTGTCACCTCCTCAGGGATGCCTGTGTCACCCTTACGGCTCATTTATAACACTCAGAACAGTTGAAGTCATTAATAATAGAACTGTCTGTTTGATGTCTGTCTCCCTGGTGCCACACTGAGCCCAGCGCACTGAGGTAGGAGTTGTCTCCACTTCTCAGGTGAGGAATTATATCCAACACAGTGTCTTAATTGTCCTTCCTGGCAGGTACCTCTTCTCCCACTTAAATGACTTCTCTGCCTGCCAAGACATTGGTGTGTTGTGCCAGGAGCTGGGCCAGGTCTTGCAGGAGGTAGGAGGACAGGGGCCACTCCAGGTCCCAGAGCTTTTTATAACCCGTGAATCAGACCAAGATTAGATGTGAGAGCTGGGGGTGGGGAGAGCAAGCACAGGAAGCGGCCTGCCTCTGGGAATGGGGTAACAGGCAATGGGATGGGTCATGGGATGTCTCTGGCAGAAGTTCAGGTGACATTTGGGAAAGGTGGCAGGAGAGGACATGGGTAGTGATTGAGTCAAGTGTCATGTCGGAGGAAGGAGACCTTGGCGTTGAACACTGATACCTTTCTAGTTCTGCCACGGAGACCAGTTAGAGAAAGCAAGTGAGGAACATCAAAGGCCTTTCTCAGCCTCTGCCCGGGTCCTCAGGAGAAAATGGCCCCCACTCTGCCATCTAAGAGGGGGTTCCTGTACTCTGTTTTCAGGACTGCCCAGAGGCTAAGAAGGAAAGCAACATCCTGAGGATTGTGAGTCTGGGGCTGGGTGGGGAGGCCTAGGATATGGACTCGGACTCAGCTAGACAAACTGCCCTCCTCCCCCAGTGCAGTCACGTGGCCGGGATCTGCCACAACATCCTGAGCTGCAGCCCAGAGGAGCTGCTGGAGCAGAGGGCTGTGCTGGAGCAGGTGCAGCTGGACGACCCTTCAGTGAGTTCTGACTCTCACCTTCTCCTGCAGCCGCCACAGCCTTAGCTGAGCCCTGAAATGTGGTCCGGGAGTCCCAGCATCTGTGTTGCTAAGTCTGTTGTGACAGGTGTTTAATCGAGGGCCCAGAGGACCTACCTGGAGTCTCACCTTTGCTGGGCACCTTTCCCAAGCCAGAGGGGCTATTTAGTGTGGCCTGGGTGACATTCCAGCCCTGACAGGGTTCTGGAGCAGATTAATAGAGATGGGAGGGAATGCTTACACTTTACACTTGACCAGTTAAGAAAACCAGAGTTAGGGCTGGAGAGATGGCTCAACAGTTAAGAGCACTGGCTGCTCTCCCAGAGGACCCAGGTTCAATTCCCAGCACCCACTTGGCAGCTCATAACTGTTTGTAACTCCAGTTCCAGGGGATCTGATGCCTTCATACCAAATGCATAGAAAATAAAGTTAAATAAATATTAGGGCTGGAGCCATAGCTCAGTGGTTAGGAGCACTGATTGCTCTTCCAGAGGACCCGGGTTCAATTCCCAGAACCCACAGAGCAACTAAGAACTGCTTGTAACTCCAAGATCTGACACTGTCATACAGACATACATGAACATCAATGCACATAAAATAAAAATAAATTATTAAAAAAAGAAAGGAAACCAGAGTTGCTCCCCTTGCCCCCCAACCCTATGTCATCCCCCATTCTCTCTTCAGGAAAACTTCTGAGACTCTGCTACCTCAGAAATCAGCGCCACAGCTTTCCTGTGGCCTTATGGGTTCATGAGTGTGTGTGTGTGTGTGTGTGTGTGTGTGTGTGTGTGTGTATGTGTGTGTGTGGCCAACGAGCCCAAAGTTACACAGCAGTTACAATCCCATCTTGAGGCTCTGTTCCCATTCTGTCTACCTTAGAGCCCTGGTGCCCATTGGCTCTGCTCAACCCTGGTTTTCTTGACTTAGCTCCTATCTCTACAGGATCTAGAAATCCATACCACCAGCAACTGCCTACACTTCGTGTCCCAAGTAGGTGCCGAGGTAAGAGCCACCACTCTCACCACCCGTGCCTACCCTGAATTCTCAGCTGCTAGCCATGCCGGCTTCAGGTCCAGGAAAGCCTCATTCTCTGCCCCACCTCACACTAGGCTCCCGCCAGCTCCCAGATCCTGCCAGGAGATGAGATTGTCCAGATCAATGAGCAGGTGGTGGTGAGTGAGGGAGGAGGGGGCAAGGTGGTGGGGATTGGTGCTGAGGAGGCTCATGGGGACAACAGGTGCATCACCTGAGGGGTTTGCCCCTTGTGAAGACCAGGGTTGTGGGAGCTGCCTTGCATGACATGCGCCAACACAGGAAGGTCTCAGGGTGACCCTTGAGGAGTGGAGTTTCACTTGAGTGCTGGCCTTTCCTCCCCCAGAGCTCAGTTAAAGAGGCTCCTGATGACTCCCTGAAGGTGGACAGAGAGGGCGCTCCTGATAGGGAAGAGTTGCTGGGCAGTTTAGAACCTCACTCAGTGTCCCTGTCCCCCAGGTGGGCTGGTCCCACAAGAACGTGATGGAGCTGCTGAGGGAGCCTGGAAGGGTCAGCCTAGTGCTGAAGAAGATCCCAGTACCCGAGACCCCTTCTCAGGTACCTGCCCCCCACCCCTCCTGCCTGCTTTCTCACTGCCGCGGGCAGCTCTGTCACTTTGTTTTTGGTTGTTCCCAGACACCCCTGGACTCCCCTCACCTGCCAAGCCAGTCCCTGCCTCTGACCCCACTATCTCCCAGGTAATAAGCTCTGTCTACTGGGTGTGTCTGGTTTTTTGTTTTGTTTTTAAAAAAAGCTTAATGTGTACTTCTTTTTTTTAAAAGATTTATTTATTTATTATGCATACAATGTTCTGTTAACATATATACACCAGAAGAGGCACCAGATCTCATTATAGATAGTTGTGAGCCACCATGTGGTTGCTGGGAATTGAACTCAGGACCTCTGGAAGAGCAGCTAGTGCTCTTAACCTCTGAGACATCTCTCCAGCCCCCTTCTTTTTTAAATATTTATTTATTATGCATACAATATCCTGTCTACATGTATGCCCGCAAGCCAGAAGAGGGCACCAGACCTCATTACAGATGGTTGTGAGCCACCATGTGGTTGCTGGGCATTGAACTCAGGGCCTTTGGAAGAGCAGGCAATGCTCTTAACTGCTAAGACATCTCTCCAGCCCCCCTTATTTTGGTTTTTGAGACAGGGTTTCTCTGTGTAGCTCTGGCCGTTCTGGAACTCACTCTGTAGACCAGGCTGGTCTCGAACTCACAGAGATCCACCTGCCTCTGCCCCCCAAATGCTACGATTAAAGGAGTGAGTCGTCAGGTCCGACTTCTGGGTAATCTTGAAGCGGGGACCATAGGTTCATCTCCTGTCCTCTTGTTTCCCATAGGGTTCCATCCGAAGGTCTTTTTGCCTTCAACCTGTCTGCAGATGGAAGTCCTGAACCCAGTGCTGCCTGGACAGGTAGTTTCACAGCCCCAGCAGGTGGCACACGCTCTGGAAAAGGCGTCTCCATGCTGACATTCCTAACCACAGGCCTGGGCCTGAGCTCATGGATTTCCCTTTCTCTCTTCCCTGCCTGACAGACTCTACCTCCCTTGACACTAAGTCCCTGCCCACGCCCCCTCCAGCCCCAGGCACTGTTTCAGAAATAACAGCAGAGTCTCCGGAGACGTCTGGACACTCTGACCAGGTAAACTCAAGAACTCGGCAAGGAGGGCCATGGGCTCTGGCTCTAGAACCTTTCCTAAGCTCTTTGTTGTCTTTGCAGAGTTCCACCCTTGGTCGGAAGAAATCAAAAGGTATGAGTGCCCCTGACTGGGTGGGGTCTTAGAAATCTTTACAAGGCTGGGCAGGACCCCTCAATACACAAACATGCTTCCGACACAACAGTCTTTTCTGGAACCATGGACCCCTGCTTCTCACCTAGGCCTCTTGCTAGCTCTAAGACTGAGAAAGTACCCTCTGATCTTCAGTTTTCTCTCATGTGGTGTGTGTGTGTGCGCACACACACGCGTGTTTGTGCTTGTATGCGTGTGCGCAGGTGTATGCGTGTGGGCGGGTGTATGCGTGTGCATGTGTATGTGTGCGTGTGTGTGTGCGCGCGCGCGCACCCGTGTCCCAGAGCTTCCCAGAGCTGTGCACTCTACCACTAAGCTGTATGTCCAGCCTCTCTAAAGTCACTCCACCTGAGGACATTTGTGACATTGTGAGCCCTGAGTGTGAGTTCAGACAGTTCTACTGGGGATTTCCATGGGGGCAGGTAGACTGAGGGAAGGATGCTTGCTGCTCCCTCAGCATGCTCTGCTGTGTTGGGGCAGGTATGGCCACAAGGTTGAGCCGCAGGCGGGTGTCCTGCCGGGAGCTGGGCCTGCCTGACTGTGATGGATGGCTTCTACTACGCAAGGTACCCGGTGGCTTTATGGGCCCACGCTGGCGCCGCTGCTGGTTTGTACTCAAAGGACACAACCTCTACTGGTATCGCCAACCCCAGGTGAGACCCCATGAACACTTACATAGGTACCATGTGGACCTAAGGCCACCATTCTTATCTGTTTGACACAGGGAAGCGCCATACCTAGCATTAGGCCTTAGTATTCCCATTTGTAAAGTGGGGTGGCTTGGTAGAGAAATGAGTTCATCCGTGTGTAAGAGAAGGTTGTAGGGGGACTGGAAAGCTGGCTCGGCAGCTGAAGCACTGGCTACTCTTGCAGAGGACTGGTGTGTAGTTCCCAGCACTCACGTGGTAACTCACAGCTGTCTCTAACCCCAGTTCTAGGAGATTCAGTGCCCCCTTCTGACTTCTGTGGGCACCAGGCACACACGTGTGCACAGACATGCAACAGTCTGGGCTGCATAGCAAATTTCAAGCCAGTCAATACAACAGAGTGAGACTTGTGTCTCAAAAGAAAAGAGCCAATGAGATTGCTTGTCACCAAACCTATGGCCTGAGTGTAATACCCATAACCCTCAAGTTTGGCAAGTTGTCCTCTGATCTCCATGTGTCTTGTGGCATGGGTGGGTGCACACACACACACACACACACACACACACACACATACGCACACACTAGATAAATGCAAGCCATTTTTTTAAGTATAGGGAAGATCATTTTTATTCTCCTTACCTCCCTTTTCTTCCGATATTCTATCCAACTTAGTGATGGGCTGCTCAATCACTTATTCACTTGGCAGACATCCAGGTGCCTACTGAACTCAGCTCTGAGTTAGAGCTCTGGGGGTACAGGGGAGATTTGGATAGTCCCTGCCGGTCTTGTAACTTAGAGGCCCATGGGGGAAAGGCCCAAAGGGGAAAGGACAATGGGCCATGTGCTAGGATGAAGGGACGTCCAGGCAATGTGTGGGAGCCCAGAGTGTCTGATCTAGTCCAGGGAGTCCAGAAGCTTCTTCGGAATGCTGTGTTTGAATGTTTGTCAGGTGAAAGGGGAAATGAAAACCAGGAAGGGAAGAGACTTAGAACACAAAGCAGCTCCTGGGAGAGGCCTGTCTGAGCAAGATCCTCCCCTTTGGCTATCTTTCTGGTACCTTTGCTCTCCTTTCCCTGCTCAGAGGTGCCCCTTGGCCACACCTCCTGCCCTGAGCTCTAGAAACCCAGACAGGTAACTAGGGAGCTTGAGGGCTCGAGGCTCCAGGCTGACCTGGGACTCGGCGCTGACCTTCATGTTGTGATCCCCCAGGATGAAAAGGCTGAAGGGCTTATCAACATCTCCAACTACAGTCTGGAGAGTGGACAGGACCAGAAGAAAAAATAGTTAAGTCTTGAGATGGGATGGGATGAGGAGAAAAAGAAAGAGGAAGGGTAGGGTAGGGTGGACGTGTGGCAGGTGGCTGGGATTCCTGATCCAGCCTCTCTCGGGGTTCTGAATGGGCATGCCCAGAGGAGACTGTGACTTGGTTTTGCTTGCTGGCAGTGTGTTTCTGCTGACCCATGACGTGTACAAGCCCTTCGTCTTTGCTGCTGAGACCCTGTCTGATCTGAGCATGTGAGTACCACTTCCCCTTCTCTATTCCCATGGGGTCTCCAGCCTCCACATGCTGAAAAGCTGGGCTCAGGAGAATGGACTCAAACTGCAGCTCTCAGAAAGCCTCAGTTTCGTCATCTGCAGAATGGGCAAAGGAGGATTTCAACCTAAGTTGCTCTTTGAGGGTCAGATCTGTGTATCTGGGACATGGTGGTTCACCCCTTTAATTCCAGCACTTAGGAAGCTAAGGCAGGAAGATTGCAAGTGTGAGACCAGCCTGGGCTACATAGTGAGTTTCAGGTCAACCAGAGCAATATAATAAGACACTGCCAGGCTGTAGTGGCGCACGCCTTTAATCCCAGCACTCAGGAGGCAGAGGCAGGCGGATCTCTGTGAGTTCGAGGCCAGCCTGGTCTACAGAGCAAGTTCCAAGACAAGGTCCAAAGCTACAGAGAAACCCTGTCTCAAAAAACAACAAAAAACAAAAGAAAAAAAAAGAAAAAAAAAAAAAAGAAAAAAGAACCGGGATGAGAAGGGAGGATGGAGGCCAGTATGGAGTGCTTCCTTACTTTCTTACACTCAGACTCCAGTACCGTACAAAAAAGTTCGGGGAAAAAAACGTTAAACACTGTAGGTAAAGGGTGAAAAGCTCAGAGATAAGGGGGCTGCAGTGAATGGGAACCCCATAACCCACATGCTCCTTCCTCTACAGGTGGGTACGTCATCTCATTACCTGCATTTCCAAGTACCGGACTCCAGGCCAGGCAGCCTCTGCCAGAGAGGAAGGTGAGCGTCACAGTGTGGGAGAAGGGGCCAGACATCCCTGAGTTCCTGCCTTTCCCAGGCTGGGTGCTGGAGTTCGAATTCTCTGGCCCACTCCCTGGCCTCTCTAAAGCCACTCTGTGGTTCTCCGACTCCCCACTGTAGATTGCTACAGCGAGACAGAAGCTGAAGACCCGGATGAGGAGGCTGGGTCCCGCTCCGCTTCGGTGAGTAGAGTTGCTTCACATGAGGAGATAGGCACTGGGCAGCAGGATGTGGGGGGCTCTGGCTGATCCTTGCTCTCCTTTGCCTTGACACAGCCTAGCCTGGCTCCAGCTTGGAGTGACCCATCACCCACCGTTTCACCGTCTCAAAGTCCAAGGACGTCCTTTGGTTCTTCAGCAGGTGCTGCACGGGGAGAAGGGCAGTGGGCTGCATAGATGTCTCGAGTATGTTCATGTGTTCTCATCCTGCATCCTGCTCCCACAGACAGCAGTGACAGGGTGCTGGAAGGAATGGTCCAGGGGCTGAGGCAGGGGGGTGTGTCCCTCCTGGGGCAGCCAAAGCCCCTGACTCATGAGCAGTGGCGGAGCTCTTTCATGCGGCGCAACCGGGACCCTCATCTCAATGAGCGAGCGCACCGCGTGCGGGCACTACAGAGCACCCTCAAGGTGAGCTGGGAGCACTGGACATGGGCAAGGATGAGGCTTTGGGCTTCAGGCCCTGGTGTCTGGTTCCCAGCTCCACTGTGAGCTCCAGACGGTAGACTGAAGGCTCAAAGTCCTGGCTTTCTGATTTTGGTGCCCAGTCTGGACTTCATACTCCATTTGAGGCTCAACTGTTTCCTGAGCTAAGTTCTAGAAGGTTCCGTGTACAGAGACCAGATAGTAACCCAGGCTCTTGGGCTGGGTTATCCTGATGCTGAGCACAGGACAGGAAGTTAGTTCTGCGTTCTGTCCCTCCTGGGGTGAATTTTGCCATCTACTCTCACTCCAGGCAAAGCTGCAGGAACTGCAGGCCCTGGAGGAAGTGCTGGATGACCCCCTGCTCACGGGAGCAAAGTTCCGTCAGTGGAAGGAACGGAATCAGGAGCTATACTCAGAGGGCCTGAGCACCTGGGGAGGGATCCGGGCCCAGAGCAGTTCCCTAGCCCCAACCTCTGACTCCAGAGGTCAGTCCCCACAGCCCTTGCCGGCTGCCTCTGACCCCGAGGAGCCCTCTCAGCTTTTTCCTTTGACCTCAGAGAACAGCCTCCAACCTCCTGACCTCTGACCCTGGCTAGTGCCTGGCTCCTGACTTCTGACCCTGAGGGCTACGTCATCCCCAGCCTCTGACAGGTCTAAGACAGCAGGCCCAAGGGGTCCGTGTGAGGCTGGAAAGTAGTGCTGGCCCTTGGCGTTACCCCCAGACTGATCCCCCTATCCTGAGCTTCCACAGTTTCTGCTCATGTGTCCCTTGGAGTGGAGGGAAAGTGGCCTTCCTCACTGTGCTGTAGAGATCCCCTAACCCATCCTCAGGTCTGGGACATACCTCCCCCCCGGGTCCTCTGGAAAGGTTTCCAGACCACATCTGGATGGGCATTTATTTGACATGACAGATGCTTTTCTACCAAATAAAGTTGATTTCTCCACCATGAACCCTTGTGTCTTTGCTCTGAATTGGGAATCTGCACATACCCCCTACACACACACACACACACACACACAGGGGTGAAGAGCTGTCCCGCTAGAGTGAACGCTTTCCGTCACAGGGTGGGCGACAGGCTCCCTGTGTAGCTCATGATCCTGAGGTGTCTGTCCACTCAGGGCTCCTGTGCCAGGGTGCTGGGCTCTGTGGTCATTGATCCCTTTGCTCATCTCACCTTAGTCCTGGGAGGTCAGACCTGTTCCCCTGTCCTAGCCCCAGGGAGGGACACTCTTCTTTGTAGATAAGAAAACTTACCTTTCTGGAAGGACCAGTGGGCAGCTGAGGGACAGGTATCTGAAGGCAGTCCTGGGCATCTCTTCTTCACTCAGCGCCACCTCTAGTCCCTGGATCCAGAAAGGGGACCTCTGTTCCCTGTATTCGAATGACTTGGGAGTGCGACCTATTCCTCTACCCAGCCTCTAACCTCTGACCCCATCCTGAAGCCAGTGGCTAAATACCTGGTTCTGTCTGAGGTGGGAGGGTTTTTTTTTGTTTTGTTTTGTTGTTTTTTTTTTTAATCCGGTTGGAATGTGTTGGTGGAACACAGAAGGGTGTGGGTAACAGCTGCCTTTGTGACCTCACCTCAACAGGGAGAGAGCCTGCCTGTAGCAAATCTTCACTGGAGAGAAGGGGACAGAGCAAAGATGTCTGAAAACCAAAAATCGTGGCTGCAGCGGCCCGAAACCGGCAGGGTAAAATACTTGAACACTACGGTGGGGAGCCCCTGGGTTGGGCAGGGGCAGTGACCACACTAAAGGCCCGCTCCTGTCCCCTGTAGAAAAACAACACCTATGCAGTCATGGGCCGGCATGAGGAGCAAGTACTCATCAGTCGCAGGGACATCATGGACAAGAAGGTAGGGACAAGAGGAAGGTAGGGACAGGCTGGGCTAAGACTTAAGTGACCCCATAGTTCCCTCTGCAGCCTCTTGCCCTTTAAATGTCCTGAGGACCTTCGTTAGGAGCTAATGCCCACTGAAGTGACTCCTCACAGGAACCCCTCTATTGTGATAGCCACTCACCAGCAGATACTCCAGGACCCCCAAAGGTCCCCAACAGCAACTCTCTTTTGATGATATCTGTTGTGACTTCTTTATTGGCAACAACAGCACCCTCTAGGGTGGACTCCCATTCCCAGGGAACAGGGAGGCTGCCTGTGGTGACACCTGCCTGAAGGAAGGTCTCCATTCCCTCCCAGGATGCCTTGGACATACAGGAGTTCATCACTACCTTGTTTGTCAAGCAGTTGCTTCGACATCCTGCCTTCCAGCTGCTGCTGGCCTTGCTGCTGGTGACCAACGCCATTACCATTGCTATCCGTACCAACTCTTACCTTGGTCAGGTGGGCTGCTGGCCTGATCTCTACCCCTACTGGCTCTGACCTGGGACAAGGTGCTTCCTTTCCAGGCCCTTGACTCCTTGTCCATCTATGATGGACGGTTGGATTGGATGTTCTTCAGGACTCGGGTCCCCAAACAGGCCTAGTGCAGCAAACCTTTCACCTTAATGTTAGGGAGGCAGAGGCAGTCTGATCTCTGTGAGTTAGAAGCCAGCCTTGTCTGTGTAGCAGGTTCCAGGCTAAGCAGACTGCATAGTGTGATTATGTTCAAATAAGTAAATACATAAAAAAGACAGTCTCCGTGGACCTTCATGGGATCTGCAAGTCAAGAAAGACTTTTCGGGCTAGAGAAATGGTTCAGTGGCTAAGAGCACTTGTTGCTCTTCCAGAGGACCTGAGCTTGGTGACCTGAGTATGGATTTCCAGAACCCGAATAAAAGCTGGATGCCACGGTCTGGTGTAGGTGAGAAGAGCCTTGTGGCTAGCACAGTGAGGACCCTGGAGGTCCAGGCACCAGCCATTGTTGGGTTATGAATGCAGACAGCCCAGCATTCTGATAGTGAACTAGAACTGGGGAGAAAAAAGGAAAGAAGGGGGGGTGGAAAACAGAGGGAGCAGCATTATAGTTTTTTCTTTTATTTTGTACGTGTTTATGTGTGTGTGCATGCGTGCTCACGTGTGTGCTTGTGTGTGTGTGTGTGTTTGTATGCATGTGTACATGTACCATTGCAAGAATGTGAAGGTCGAAGGATGACTTACAGGAACCAACTCTCTCCTTCCACTATGGGATCCAACTAAGGTTGCCAGGCTCGATGGCGAGCACCTCTACCCAATGAGCCATTTTGCCAGTCCCCGAGGACCCATTTTGTAAAGTGTTAAAACAAGATCTTATTATGGGTCTCAGTCAAAAATGTTGGAACTGGGGCTGAGAGTGTAGTTCAGTTGGTAAATCAGAAATTCAACGTCACCCTTGGCTACATAGTTTGAAGCCAGACTGGGCTACATGTGATTGTCTCAAAGAATATGGTAGAACAAGAAAAATAAGCAAAGCCTGAGTACCTAGTGTGGAGTTTGTGCCTGAAGATCAGAGCCTAGAAGGCTGTAGGTGCAACCGGCCGTAGTGAGTGTGGACAGCAGGCGGCCCGCATATGGGACAGGGAATCTGTTGGCTATTGGGGTACAGAAAGAGAAAAGGCAAGATACCTGGTTTCCTGGGGTGAACTCTATGGACTGGGAGGGGGTCATAGCTATAAGGAAGCTGAGAGAGCAAGGCTGAGGTTGGGGAAGATTGAACATGGTTTTGGACAGATCGTAGCTACCAATCTGCCAACCCGTGCACCCAGGGTACATCTCCTGGATCTACAGAGGGAGGACGCCTCTGACCTGACCCAGAGAACTTGGAATGCTGCAGCCACAGGGGTGGTTGGGACCAGGCTAGCAGAGAAGTTCCCTAGGGTCTGGGATCCTACAACTCCTTGGGGAGGTGGGGGAAGATTTTAATGTTTTTGTTGTTGTTGTTGTTGTTGCTTTGTTTTTTTGTTTTCTTCAGTTCCAGAGTCTGTTTAGCCCTTCCTCCACCCCTTTTCCCAAATAGCCTACTCTAGAGGCTGGGGTGAAGGCCCGCCGTGTGCATCTGGGCTTCTAACTCCCCTTCTGGGAGATGCGACAGAAAAGGACAGAACAGTCACCTGACACAGCACGTGACTGCACTTAGCACTGCCTGGCACACGCGCAGAAAATAGTTCCTAAAGAAACCCATAGAGATGCTAAGGTGTAAGAGGAACAGGGGTACTCCCCACACCCTCTCTCCAGCCCCCCACACCCTCTCTTCAGACCCCCACACCCTCTCTCCAGGCTTCCCCTCTTCAGGCCCCCACACCCTCTCCCCAGCACCTCCATTCTTTCTCCAGCACCCATCCTCTCTCCAGCACCCCCATCTTCTCTCCAGTCCCTGTACCCTCTCTCCAGCCCCCACACCCTCTCTCCAGCATGGCGCAGATTCTGCTCACTGATGCCTCTGCCCCTCTCTTTCTTTGTCCTGGCAGCAACACTATGAGCTGTTCTCGATCATAGATGGCATTGTGCTGACCATCCTTATCTGTGAGGTTCTTCTCGGCTGGGTCAATGGCTTCTGGGTTTTCTGGAAGGTAAGGTCCCCAGAATTCCTGTCAATATACCCTCACCTCATCCCTCCTCGGGGTCTGCAGGCACATCAAGTCTTTGTCCTGAAAAATAAAGGGTTTGTATGGAGAGTGTATCAGTACAAGGGGCCTTGTGGGGGAGCTTTCAGAGAAATCTGTGATTGGGCAGAACGTACGTTGTTCAGGAAGTGCCCCCGCTATGTGTTTGAACCCCTGCTCTTGCCTCCCCACCTCTCTCTACTCACACGAACCCTGGTTTCTGTTTTTGGGGAAATGGAGTCAAGGAACTGAGAGTATCTTAATTCACATGGTTCTGGATCAGAACTCCATAATCTTTTTATATAATGTAGTAATTTGTTATGTTTTATTTGGTGTGTGTATGGGGAGGGAACTTGTTTGGTTGGTTGGCTTGGTTTTTCCAGACAGGGTTTCTCTGTGTAGCCCTGGCTGTCCTGGAAATTAGTTCTGTAGGATAGGCTGGCCTTGAACTCACAGAGATCCACAGGCCTCTGCCCCCCGAGTGCTGGGATTAAAGGCGTGCGTCACCACTATCACCCAGCTTGTATTTTAAGTGTTATAGGCTCTATAAGTACTCACCGCAGTCAGGTAGCATGAAGCACAGCCAGAACACAGATGGATGAGAGTGGTAGTATATTCCAGCATAGCTCCCCGGTCTCCTATGTGTTGATGAAGTGTTTGTTTGTTGTTTGTGGATCTTACTATGTTGCCCAGGCTGACCCCAAACTTCTGACCTCTAGTGATCCTCCTGCCTCAGCCTCCCAGTGATCAGCTCTAGTCCAGTAAGATTCCACTTGCCCCAGGCACAGTCTGGAAGCTGAGGTAGGAGGACGCCTGGCCTAGGTCATGGGATGCCAGCTCTGGAAGACAGACAAAACCCTTTACGTGTGGAGCCTGCAGTTTGGGTTTCATGTAATTTTCACATTTTCCCTCTGATCCTCCCTCTTCCCTTGCTTTCAAATCACACACTGACTCTCTTCAGGAGGTGTCCTCTCCCAGGCTGGGCTTTTGCTGCTTTGTGTCTCCTTCCTAGGTTCTAGAAATTCTCTCTGGCAGAGTTAAAGAGTGTTCTCTATCCACCTCCCTCAAAAGAGTCTAAGAACCCAGCATGACAAAAACTGTATCCTCAGAACTTGTGACAACCCCCCCCCCCGTACCCACACCTCCGTCTCCTGAGTGACTGGGATGACAGGCCTTGACTCCACAGAGAGGCAGACTTGTGTCTCCCTTTGTGTGTGGTGTGTGGCATAGACTCGGTGAGGTGAGTAAGACTTGAGTTTATTTGATTGCCTCCCAAGGTGAAGAGCACCTTCCATAAAAACAGAGCTTTCTTTTTGAACCTTTACCCCAGTCACACATTGAACAGAATGCTGTAGAAAACCACACAGAGTCCTGGATCCGATCCAGTCCAATCCCTCACCCTCTTGCCTTCACTCACCCCTGTGGTAATCTTCTAGCCCCTGTTTATCCTCTCAGCTGCTGCTTTATAATCCTAGGCACGTAGGCTTTTGTTTTTAACACTCCGCTTTCTGACTGTAGCCTACTGTAAACAATGCTTTGCTCTTAGCTGGTACTTACAGGCTCCTGGTAATCTTTCTGTATTAGTGCATGGCGAATGGGCTGTAGCTTATGCTACCGTCTCTTATTGCTGGGTCCGCTAGTTTTCCACTTCTTTTGTATTTATATATTTATGACTTAGTTTTGAGACAGGGTATCACTATGTAACTCTAGCTGGCCTGGAACTCCCTCTGTAGACCAGGCTAGCCCAAACTCACAAAGCTCTCATTACATCGGCCTCCAGAGTGCTGCCGCTAAAGACGTGTACCACCAGGCCTAGCTACTTTAATGTTATTAATTATAGTGTTTGTCACACTTTACACGGAGGCAGGAGCATCCAGGAGTTCTCAAGTCACCTAGCTAGACAGATCAAGTCATTGGCTAAAGGGCTACCCTTGTATGTATGGGGGCATCTTCACTGTGTGTCTGTGAGAACGACTGTTTTCATAGGTATAGGACTGTGATTATGTGTTTGCAGCATGTTGGGGTGACAGCCAGGAGATGGCAGCTGGCTAGCTTTGTTCTCAGAGGAACATCGAGTCTTCCATTGTGGCAGGTAGACAGGGTGCTCCCATGGGCTGGGCTTGAGAGACCCTTTTGGGCTGCTCCCCCTTGCAGGATGGCTGGAATATCCTCAACTTCATAATTGTCTTTACATTGTTCATGGGATTCTTCATAAAACAACTTGATATAATTGCCATCACCTACACTCTCAGGTGAGTTGGGGAGCCCTGAAGGTAAGAGGGGTATCTATCCTGACCGCAGGAGTGAGTAAGGAAGTCATTACCATCTGGGGCTCAGCTCTGCCTCTTTGGGAAGTTGGTGGAAGGGAGGTTACGAGGAGGAAGGGGTCTGGGAAGGGCCAAGGGGCACCCCTGAGAGGCTCTGCCACAGGGCACTTCGGCTGGTACATGTGTGCATGGCAATGGAGCCCCTAGCCAAGATCATCAGGGTCATCCTGCAGTCGGTGCCGGACTTGGCCAACGTTGTGGCCCTCATCCTCTTCTTCATGCTGGTCAGTGTCTCCCAGGCCCCAGCCTATATCTCCTTCCCCGAACAGAACCTGTAGGGCAGTGGGTGGGGATGGATGCCTAAAAAAGCAAGGGGCTTGGGTTGAAATCCTTGTGGGTCCCTGGCAGCATTTATTGGCATTCATTTGCGCATCTTGTCAAGCTCCAAGGTCACTGGGTGAGGTTAGGTGGGTTGTGGTCTCTTTGGCAGGTATTCTCTGTGTTTGGGGTCACACTCTTCGGTGCGTTTGTGCCCAAGCATTTCCAGAACATGGGGGTTGCACTGTACACCCTCTTCATCTGCATCACCCAGGATGGCTGGCTGGACATCTACAGTGACTTCCAGTGAGTACAGGTGGGGTTCTGGGGTTTCCTCCCCTTCTGGCTAGGGCAGGTGAGGGAACCTGTGAGAGGGGCCCCTGGGACTCGGAGGAAACTGGCCTCACAGGAAGTGACTACCCAAGAAAATCACGGTACTTGAACCTTGTTTCCACAGACGCCTTACACAGTCACAGGGTCGCCTGGCCCTGTTCAGGAAGCACGCGGCGTAGCCGTGTGGCTCGGCCTTGGGCCAGGGAGCAGGTCTGTGGCTGTGCCTGAGGTTACTCAGTGGCCCCCAGCTCACACTAGAGCACAACCAAACCACCTAGAGGCCTGGGAAGTTGGGGTTCAATCCACTCATTCTCAGACCTGCTCCCCAAGGTCACTTTTGTGTTCTGTTCTTGGCTTCTTATCTGTCAAGTTCAAGTCTGATTTCATTCCATCCCACTCCCCTTTGTGAAGTAAAAGCCAAGCAGGCCAAGGGTTTCTTCAGTCATAGGGAGTGGAGAGCCTAGCGTTCAGGAAGCCGAGGTAGGAGAATCAGGAGTTCAAGTTCAGTACAGCCAACCTGGGCTGTGATAAGACCGTTTCAAAGAAGAAAAAAAAGGGGAAGGGTGGGAGGAAAGGTGGGGGTGGAGCTTAGTTGGTAGAATGTTTACCTAGCCTGGGTTCAATCCCCCAAATCACACAAACCAAGATTGGTAACATTCACCTATACTGCACAGTCTGAGGCCAGCCTGAGCTAATTTGAGAACCAATCTAAAAAAAAAAAAAAAAAGCTGACATGTTGGCACACGTTTTTAATCCCAGCATTCAGGAGGCAGAGGCAGGAGGATCTCTGTGAGAACTCAGTCAGCCTGGTCTATATAGCCAATTTCAGACCAACCAGACTTACATGGTAAGACCTGGTCTCAAAACAACAAAAACTAAAAATACCACCAAATCCCAAACCACAAAAACTAAAACTAAACCAAACCAAAACCAGCAAAAGGTGGGGTGTTAGGACCCAGAGCACGGTTGGTTGCTTGGTGGAAGATGCCTTTAATTCTAGCACTGGGGAGACAGAGGCAGTCTAATCCCTGAGGCCAGCCTAACCTACATGGACTGCACAGTGAAGCGGCACTGGGCTTTTGAGTCCTTTTCCCTGCACCAGCCCTGTGGCATTAGACAAACTATTCCACTGTGGGGCTCAAGCTTGAAGTGATCTTGCTGCCTTAATCGGCTAAATGCTGAGATTACAGAAGTGAGCCACCAAGACCGGCTTGTTTATTTATTTATATATGTAGCTTGTAGTTCTGGATCTTAAGCCTGCTAAGCAAGCCTTCTCCTACAGAGCTATAGCTCCAACCTCTAGCTTTTAAAAGTTGGAGGAGCTGGGCGGTGGTGGCGCACGCCTTTAATCCCAGCACTCGGGAGGCAGAGGCAGGCGGATCTCTGTGAGTTCGAGGCCAACCTGGTCTACGAGAGCTAGTTCCAGGACAGGCTCCAAAGCAACACAGAGAAACCCTGTCTCTAAAAACAAAACAAAAACAAACAAACAAAAAATAAGTTGGAGGGGTTGATTTATCTCTTTTACTTTTGTTTTGAAGTGGAGTCTAATATAGCCCAGGATAGCCTTGAACGTTTCCTGCTCCTCCCACTTCCCAAATGATCAGAGTCATACACCACCCCCTGGTTTATGCTGTACTGGGGCCTTGTGCACCCGGGGCAAACACTACCAACTAAGTTTCACTCCTAGTTTTGTGTTTTGGTTTTTTGTTTGTTTGTTTTTGAGACAGGAAGTCAGGTAGCCCAGGCTAGCTTTGAACTCCTGATCTCCTATCTTTACTTCCTGAGTGGTGGGATTCTGATCTTCAGTTTACGAATTCAGTAATTAGAGACTCCGGTGCAATATTGACTACCTCACAGAGTGCCGTGAGGGTCAGTCTAGAAACTATAGCGCTCTTCTAGAGTGCGGCTCGGCATAGAGTGCTTCTGTTTATAGCGTATGTAAGTATAGCCTGCGCTTTATGATGCTGACACACCCATCTTCTGGTAGGGCTGGTTTGAGTGTTGGCTCTGCGGCCAGCAGGAGTGGGAAATACTCCCTTGTCTTAAAGAGGAGAAAACTGAGGCTTAAAGGGCTAGGGAACTGACGGAGCTCCTGACTGCCCCCCGCAGGACGGACGATGAGGAGGTTGCCATGGAAGTCGGAGGTGCCATCTACTTTGCCATCTTTATCACCATTGGTGCTTTCATCGGCCTCAACTTGTTTGTGGTTGTCGTGACCACAAATCTGGAACAGATGATGAAAATAGGAGAGGAGGGGCAACAGCGTCAGATAACTTTTAGTGAGGTGCATGGGATGGGGAGGACGGGAGGGAGGAGAGTGTGTGCATGAATGACTTGTGTACATGTGTGTTTGCACACTCGAGTGCACGGAGAAAGCCAAATCCAAAACCTGGAGGCCAGACCTCCACCTCTGTAGCGTCCACTCAGCGACTGAGGCTCCTGGGGGCTGGGTATGGGTTCCTAGATGTGCCATGATAATTCAAAGCTGAGCGATGGGGTGGCATGAGAGCATTCACCCAATGGGATTCTGAAGTTCTTCTCTATGATGGGAATAATAGTAGCACTCGCTCACCAGGACCCTCATGAGATATAGGATCTGATGAGTGCTTGCAAGTAAGCGCTCAATAAATGAACTGGAGGTCGGGCTCAGTGGTTAAGAGCACCGATTGCTCCTGCAGAGGTCTTGGGGTCAAGTCCCAACATCCACATGGCGACTCACAACTGTTTTTGACTCCAGTTCCAGGGGATTCATAGCCATAGCCGCCTTCTGGTCTTCACAGGCAGTGTATATGTACATGGTGCCCTTACTGACATACATGCAGGAAAAACATTCATATATTGGCTGGGTGTGGCGGTGCATGCCTTTAATTCCTGAAGTCAGCTTGGTCTTCAGAGCGAGTTCAAGCCACGCTACAGAGAAACCCCATCTTGAAAAGCAAAACAAAGCTGGGCGGTGGTGGCACACACCTTTAATCCCAGCACTCAGGAGGCAGAGGCAGAGACAGGTGGATCTTTGTGAGCCTGGTTTACAGAGCTAGTTCTATAGGACAGCCAGGGATACACACAGAAACCCTGTCTCGAAAAACCGAAGGGGGAAAAAAAGAGCAAAACGAGGGTGGGGGACTGAGGGAGGAGGGAGAGAAGGAAGAGGGAAGGAAGGAAAAGAAAAAAAAAAAGAACTTAATAAATGTTAGCTCCTCAGTATTCACTTGGTAGAACTTGCTTTTTAAAGGTGCAGAGTAGAGCCGAATACTTTGGAAAGGTCAGAGGGCCAGGATCATCATCACCCAGAGTAGGAAGGGCTTTAAAGGTTTGCTGGGGCAAGAATTTCCAAAGGGATCCGAGAGGGGCTTATGTCCTGATTGAAACTGAGTCATCACATCCAGGTAGGGAGGCTAAGATTAACTGGAGCTGAGGACTGGACCCAGTGTAGAGTAGCTAGCCTGGCTTGCTAGAGGCACAGATAAAATAAGGTAAAATGTTACAATACCAAAAGGGTTAAAGGGGCATGTGCCAAGAGACTCAGCCTCCCTGAAGTCAGTCACGTGGCCCTGAGCTGCCTACCGTCTCCATCACTGTCCTCAGACAGGTACAAATGAAGAAGACTTTGCTGACGACCTGCCATTGGTGCATTGTACAGAGGCCCGCAAGGAGGCTTCTGGTCACCCCCAGGAGCCGCTGGTTGGGGGTCCCCTGTGCAACCTCACGGAAAAGACCTGCGATAATTTCTGCCTGGTGCTTGAAGCCATACAGGAGAACCTGATGGAGTACAAAGAGATCAGAGAGGAGCTCAACACGTAGGGGAGGGTACTGGGGAGTCAGAGCTGGGCCTGGCCTCAGACGGGCCCATTTTCTAAGTAACTTGCCCAGAGTTCAAGCTTCCCAGCTCAGGAGCTGGTGTCCTGACCTTTCGGGCCTTGCCTTTCTCCCAGGAGGTCCCTGCATGGCCTGGGTTTCCCTTAGGGATGCGGCAGAAGCAGTGAGGGAGGAGGGAAGACGAAGGAGGGTGCACACCAGGGAAGAAACGGAAGGGCTTCGCGGAGGAACACAATGTCTCTTCTGCCCCAGGATCGTGGAGGAGGTGCGCTCCATCCGTTACAACCAGGAGCAGGAACAGGAGTTGTTGCATAAGCACACCTCCAAAAGCCTGTCCTTCCATAGCGAGTCCTCCCTAGACATGCGTGAGGTGGCTACCCAGCAAGACTTGATCTCTGCACTGGTCAGCAGGGAAAAGGTGCGCGTTCCCTTCCCTACCTAATCAACTCCTTCCTGCCCCCACCCCCACCCGCAATACCCCGACAGGCACCATAGTCAAGATTTCTTTCCTTTTCCGGTTGACCCTCTAAAATCCCCCTCATCTCAGCTGGCACCCATTTGGTCAAGCCTAGTCAGAGAGACCCCGCTTCCTCCCATCAGGAGCCATCCCTCTTCCCCTTCCCCAGCACCTACAGACCTATCTTTTTCTTAGAGCGGCTTTTGCCAGCTCAGCTCTTCCTTGGAAACAGGCCCTTAGTCCCACATTGGAAAAAGGACCCCTGTCAACCCATTAGGGTGCACATGAGTGCCTCTTATCTCATGGGAATGGAGTCTTGGGAATGCCTGGGCTCTTCAGTTCAGAGTGGGTTCTAGGCATGCCAGAGTTACCCAGCGAGGGCAGCTAGCTGTTGAGGCAGGAGGAGGAAGGGGCATTCTGTCCTGTCAAGGTAAGTGAAACGACAAGAAGATCTTTTGGTTTTGCAGGTTCATGAATCTAGCTCAAATATGCTTAGCAAACACAAGTTCAGCCTCTGAGAAGGCAGGATGGGAGCCAAGGGGCCTGCACACACACAGGATCAGCTGCTGCATCTTCCTGCATTCCTGACTGGAGCCCATCACTCTCCCTTCCACCTGGATGGCAGTGGCTGTGGGGCTGGGATGGTGGCAGCATCTGCAGGGCTTATACCTGTGAGCCTGAGGTCCGGAGGAGTCAGGACAAAGGATTCTGGGCGAGAATGGAAGCCCCACAGCAGGGATGAGCGCAGAGAGGGGTAGCCAGGCTGTGACCTAAAGATGAGTGTCCCTGACGTCTGCTCCAGTTGGAGCTGGACGAGGCCTGGGTGGGCCCAAGCATTGTGCCAGGCCAGTAAGGCTGTATGCACCAGAAATAAAATTTCATGTTATAATCAGTTATTCTGACTGGCCATTCTCAACCTGTTTTGCATCCTTCCCTTTGGTCTCCTAGATATGAAAGATTGTGCTTCCTAAAAGCCTGTTTGCATGGGGCGTGGTGGCTCACACCTTACTCCCAGCACTTGGAAAGTTGGGGCAGGAAGACTAAGAATTCAAGGTCATCCTCAGCTACTCAGCTAGTTGAAGACCAGCCTGAGCTACAGGAGATCTTGTCTCAAACAAAACAAAGCAAACAAACAAACCAAACACTCGTTAGCGCTGCACATGGTAATGTAGCCTTCAATCCCAGCACCTGAGAGACTGAGATAGGAGGACTCAGGAGAATCAGAGGCTAGTCTGGGCTTCGCAGTGAGACCTAGTCTTGGGATTGGTCTGATGAACCCCTTAAGGGCTTCCAATTCAGCGAGGGAGGAAAAGTTATCCCCTGATCAAATTTGACTTTAATGGTAGAGATACAACCCTTTGTTGGGCCAAAATTATCTCAGGACCTGAACCTCAAGGCCTGTAGGACAGAGAAAAGCCTGGCTCGAGTTTGAAGGATAGTCTCAAAGCTACCCAGTGAGGATGAGACAGCAAAACCTAGGTAGATGCACCTCCAGCCAGAGGGAGGGCTTGGCTGTCTCTCATTGGCTGGAGGTACCCCTACATCACACGATGTCACTTAACCTATATAAACTGATGCTCACAGTAATAAACTGAGTTCTTGCTTTGACTCGACTTCCTATGGTATCTGATTGTCCTGTGTTGTGGGGCTATGGAGTGGGCAGATAGGGCACTCACCTTTCCCTGGGGAGTAGGACTAAGGAGGCCTGGCAACTCCTGACCTTAGAATCCTAAATTTGGGGTGAGGGTGCTGTTTCTGGGCCTCATGATTAGAAGCCCCTCAGATGAAAGAGTCCCTTTACTCATCTCTCTTCCTGTCTGAAGGGGATGGCTGATCCTCACCCTGGGGAGGTTTGATAGGGTCACCACTGACCAAGCTGTACAAGGTACCCTACCCTTGGACATCCAAAAGGTGGCTGGTCAAAGCATAAGTCCCCCAAGATCTCCTGGAGAAGAACAACACTGAGGCTTGCTGGGAGGGAGTGGGAGGATTTTGTGGGTCAAGCAGAGTTGGTGGGAGAACTTAGGGCCTGAGGCTGGCGGAGCAGCTGAGAGTTTACGTCAGGATCTGTAAGCATAGAGCAGAGAGAGAGATACTGGGGACGGTGGAGGCTTTTGAAATCTCCTTTTCTGTTTGTTTGTTTGTTTGTTTTGTTTTTCCAAGATAGGGCTTCTCTGTGTAGCCTTGGCCTTCCTGAAACTCACTCTAACACTCTATCGACCAGGCTGGCCTGGAACTCAGAGATCCACCTGCCTTTGCCTACCAAGTGCTGGTATTAAAGGCGTGTGCCACCACTGCCTAGCAAGGCTTTTGAAATCTCAAAGCCACCCCCACTAACACACCTCCTCCAACAAGGTCACACCTCCTAATCCTTCCCAAATGGTTCCACCAACTAGGGACCAAGCATTCTAACGCATGAACCTACGGGACCATTCTCATTGAGACCACCCCAGAGAAAGCTGAATCAGCATAGGCAGAAGATCTGGATTCTCAAGTGTCAACTGGAAACCCAGACAGTGGAAGACCAATATCCCTGACTCTCAGACACTCTGCTGGTGCTGATGGGGACGCTGTGTGGCCCAGACGCTCTGCTGGTGCTGATGGGGACGCTGCGTGGCCCAGAGTTCTGCCCTGCTGTTCAGGAAAGGCTGACGACTAGAGCCTTGGGGATATTCACTAGTTGGCACCGCAGTCCCTAGAGGCTCACTGATTGCAGCTGATGGGAAACACTGCCTCACCCTGCCCCTGACTGCATCAGCATAGGTTCTAACTAAAAAGCCCCCTGAGGCCCATGGGCAGTCTGGACAACAGAGTGGGTAGAGTGCTCACCAGGCAGAGAGGTGGCACTGGTGGCAGCAGTACCACTCTGTCTTGCAGTCTGTCCCCTTGTTTGGGCCAGAGCTCCTTCCTAACACCCCCAGGACCATCCATCAGCATGGACACGGGCAGCCACTGGTTTCTGCTGCTCCTGCTGCTCCTAAGTAGGGACAGAGCCTTCAACCTGCCCAGTAAGTACCCAATCTCTTTTCCATCCTCCACTTGTAGCTTCTTTTCTGACCGGCCAGAGACGGGAAGAATGTGCAAAAAGGCAGGTAATACCTCTCTGGTCGCCAAGGGAAGCTCAGCCACTCCCTAACTAACCTCTTCAGCTGTCTAAAGGGTGTGGGGCAGAGGCGCCAGGGAGTTTTAAAAACAGAATGACCTCGGCGCCTCTGGCCTCTCCCACACATCTCTTCCAGAGCGCTATCTTGTCTGTCTGCCTGCTCCATCCCGTCTGTCTTCTCATTTGTCTTTCTGTCTATCCTTCCCATCTGTGGCAGGCTAATAGCTGGGTTTTCAGTGTGGCAGGTTAACAGCTGAGGCTGTTCCTGCAGGCTGAAGGCTCAGGTGTTCCAGCCTAGTTGCTCTGCTTTTCTCTGCGAAGACCAGCGGTCTGATGCCTCACAGTTTGAGAAAGGAAGGCATTCTGGGTTCTGAGTTCCTAGATCAGCATGAGGGAAGATACAGGCCACACACTGTGCACCAGCAGCTCCCCAGGTCCACAACTTTGACCAGGGACGGGAGCCTCTATGATAAAGCAATGAAGAAACACACATCAGTAGGTATGGTGACAGCAGCGGGTGGGAGAGCGATGACTCCAAGAGCGGGGTCCACTGTGCCTGTGCCGAGCACTGTGTGAAGGCTCCCCTGGCCTTAAGACTCTCAGGGTCACAGTGAAGTAAGCACTGTTAGCATCCCTGCTTTGCCGCCATAGAAACTGAGACTGCCAGTCACATATCGATTTCCACGTCCTCCCAATCACACAGGTCTGACTCCAGAGTCTAGGATACTCCATCGCTAAAGGCAGGGAATCTCAATCACCATGAAGATTTTCATCAAATTTGAAATTTCAGCCTATTCCCAACTAAAATCCCAACCAGGGCTTGTAGTCTAAAATCAGCTGACTCTAGTGTGTAAGAAAGGACAGAGGGAAGCTGATTGTATTAGCACATACCTGGAATCCCAGCACTTGGGAAGCAGAGACAGGAGGATCAGAAAGTCAAAGTCAGCCTAGGCTCCAGTCTCAAAGAATTCAAAAAGTAAAAAACAACAGATAGCATAAAAGAACAGAGGTCAACCGGGCGGTGGTGGCGCACGCCTTTAATCCTAGCACTCGGGAGGCAGAGGCAGGCAGATCTCTGAGTTCGAGGCCAGCCTGGTCTACAAAAGCTAGTTCCAGGACAGGCTCTAGAAACTACAGGGAAACCCTGTCTCGAAAAAACCAAAAACCAAAAAAAAAGAACAGAGGTCAACAATATCCACGATATTGTGTGTGTTGCGTGTGTGTGTATGTATAAGTGTGCGTGTGTATGTCGTGTGTGTGCGTGCGCGTGTGTATGAAGAAGCCTGAAGAGCAATTGGTTGACCCCCTTGGAAAAAGCATAGAGTCAGGTCAAGTGTGGTGGTGGTACATGCTTGTAATCCCAGCCCTGGGGAGATGGGAGGGTCAGACATCAGACTGGTGGCCTTACAGGAAACAGAGACGTGTAGGGGAAGGTACCAGGGTCCAAAACCACAGTCCCTCAGCCCACTGAAAGTCCAAGCTATTACTAAGATGTCAGAGCCCCCGAAGCCAGAGTTATAGGGCATCGTCAGCCATGCGACACAGGCATTTGGGGACGGAACTTGGGTCCTGTGGAAGAGCAGCAAGTGCTTTTCTCTGTGAGCTGTCTCTCCAGCCCTCCCACCCGCCCACCAAATACTGCCCCATCCTTTAAAGTGACGGATGATGTGGTGTTAGTGCGGTGGTACAGAAGGAAACCAGCCCACTGGAAGACAGCATGGCGCTGTGCTGGTTGCAGAATGTCAGCTCGGTGTGGCACATCAGTGGGCGAAGATGGACTCCTACATAGGCACAGAGCAACAGGTTGTCTGCTTAGAAAAAGCATAAAGTCAGATCAGGTGTGGTAGTTCACGTCCGTGATCCCAGCCCTGGGGAAGTGGAGGATCTAGATGTCAAGGTTAGCATAGAATACCTTGTCTCAAAAAAATACAACAACAACAACAAAAAGAAGCACGTATTCCAAGCCAATGGAGATAGCCCTCCTTGCAAATACAAACCTAAGTCCCTCTAACAAGCCACCCGCCCTGTTAGCCTGGGCTGTTGTGGCTCCTCTAATACTGAGCCCAGGAATCTCACTGGCTGAGTGGACCATGGAGACCAGAGCAAGGGGTGGAATGCCACAAGGTCACACAAGAAATGCAAGACCATGATGGGACATCCACTGAAACAGTTTACCTGAACTCATGGAAGCTCACCAACTCTGGCCAGACAGGGAAGGAACCAGCATAGGACTAGACTAGACCCTCTGATTGTGGGTGACAGTTATATGGCTGGGGCAGACTGCGGGGGCCACTGGCAGTGGCACCAGGATTTATCCCTAGTGCTTGTACTGGCTTTTTGGAACCCATTCTCTTTGGATGGATACCTTGCTCAGGCTAGATATAGTAGGGAGGGCATTGGACCTTCCCCAAAGCAATGTGCCTTCCCCTCTCTGAGGGGTGGATGGGAGAGTGGGGGAAGGTGGAGGGGAAGGAGTGGGAACTGAGATTGGTGTATAAAATGAAAAAAAAAGATAGTTTGTTTTCTTAAAAAAAATTTAAAATATTAAAAGTTACTTGGTATGTTTATAGGACTCACATTCTATAGATTTACAGTTATGTTCAAATGATGGAGACTGTCCCACAAAAAGAATATTTAAATTTCATTCCCAGTGAAATAAACTCTGCAAAATTTTTTTTAAATATTTATTTATTTATTATGTATACAATATTCTATCTGTGTGTATGTCTGCAGGCCAGAAAAGGGCACCAGATCTCATTACAGATGGTTATGAGCCATCATGTGGTTGCTGGGAATTGAACTCAGGACCTTTGGAAGAGCAGGCAATGCTCTTAACCTCTGAGCCATCTCTCCAGCCCATACTCTGCAAAATTTATGTGGGTATGCTTTAGTTGTAATTTTGAATAAAGATTTGTTAAGAAATAAAAAAAAAGAAAGAAAAAGAAATACATCATAGAATCAGTCCCCACTCCAAGCCTCCCTACTCTTTGTAAGCCTCCCAGGCAGCTGCTGCCCTGTGTTGACCCCTCAGCTCTGTACACAAGAGAGATGTCTGAGTAAAGGTGAGCCAGGTGCAAGCAGGAGGGGGCGGCAGGCCAGTGCCTCTTCAGAGTACTGACGGGAAGGAGGGCTTTGTCCATGCTAGCACCTGAATCAGCCCTCGGGTAATTGCTAGGAATCTAAAGCAGGGCATCAGGTGATGGCCCGTTTCTGCCCATTGCCCAGGGGAAAGAGCAAGGTGCCCTGGGGATCTAGTTCAGCATGTGTGTAAGGGCTTTCCTCTCAGCCCTGGAAATTGGGTGATGTTTTTGTAGGGCTTCATAGCGCAGTTGAGAAAGCAGAGTGAGGGGTCTGATGGTCTGGTTTCAAAAGCAGCATCACCACGTCCTTGGGGTGTGGCCTTGGAAGGATGCCTTCCCTGCTTCAGCCTTAATTTCCATGGTCTGGTAAATAGCAGGCGTCACCTCAGGGAGAAAACAGCGTATCAATTCTGCTCTGGATAAATGAGAGGGAACGATGATGAGCATCCATAACCACCAGTACTTTAAAATACCTTTATTTTTAGTGTGTGTGTGTGTGTGTGATACAGGCTGAGAGTGCATCATGACTCAGTTACAAAAGTCAAGTGATATGCTTTTTTTAAAAAATATTGTTGCCGGGCGGTGGTGGCGCATGCCTTTAATCCCAGCACTCGGGAGGCAGAGGCAGGCGGATCTCTGTGAGTTCGAGACCAGCCTGGTCTATAAGAGCTAGTTCCAGGACAGGCTCTAAAGCTGTAGAGAAACCCTGTCTCAAAAAACAAAAAAAAAAAAAAAAGCGAAAAAAATATTGTTATGACTACCACTATTATCATTCCCCACCGTGTGTGTGTGTGTGTGTGTGTGTGTGTGTGTGTGTGTGTTAGGCTCAGGGAGCACCATGGTGAAGGAAGTCAGATGACAACCTCAGGTGATGGAGGAGGGTTTAAAAAATACAATTTGTGTGTTGTTATTTCAGGGCATAAGACAGCCAGGCGGCCAGGAGCCGGGTGGGAAGGCAGCCCGCCTGCAGCTCATTCTAGTGGGCTCCACTCTGTAGATGGAACGGCGGAGGGCAGCTTCCTACCACCCGGCTAGCTTTACCCAAAATAATTACACGGAAACTGTATTCTTTTAAACACTGCCTGGCCCATTAGTTTCAGCCTCTTATTGGCTAATTCTCATATCATGCTTTAACCCATATTTAGTAATCTGTGTAGGACCACAAGGTGGTGTCTTATCGGGAAGGATCTTAGCCTGCATCCATCTTGGAGAGGAGAGCTATGGCGACTGCCTGAGGCGTCTGCCTGACTCTGCTTTCTTTCTCCCACAATTCTGTTCTGTCTACTCTGCCTATCTAATTTTCTGTCCTATTAGAAAGGGCCAAGGCAGTTTCTTCATTAACCAATGAAAGTAACACATACACAGATGACCCTCCTCCATCACTCAGGGGTGAGTTCTCTTCCACTGGGATACAGGGATTAAACTCAGGCAAGCACTCTTACCTGATAAACCATCTTACCGATGACTGCGTTGAAGAGAAAATTTTAAGAAGTAAAATTGTTGGGGGGTTTTGCTTTGTTTTTGCTTTATTTGTCTGTTTGAAAAAGGGTTACTTTGTAGATTAGGCTGGTCTTGAACTCACAGAGATGTGCCTGCCTCTGCCTCCCCATACTGAAATTGAAAGCTTATCCCATATGCCCAGCCTAGGTTGTTGGGGTTTTTGTTTGTTCTTTGTTTTTTGACACAGGGTCTTGCTATGTAGCCCTGGCTGGCCTCAAACTTGCTGCAAGGCATCTTCTCTGCTTCCCAGGTGCTAGACTATAGGCATCTGCTACCACATCTGGCTTTTGTGTGTGTCAATAGTTCTCAACCTGTGGATCACGACCCCTTGGGGGGTTAAATAACCTTCACCTAAGACCATCAGAAAACACAGATATTTACATTATGAACCATAACAGTAGTAAAATTACAGTTATGAAGTAGCAACGAAAATAATTTTAGGGTTGGGGAGGTCACTACAACGTGAGGGACTGTGTTTAAAGGGTCACAACATTAGGAAGGTTGAGAACCACTGGTGTATATGGTACTTAGGATTGAAGCCAAGGCCTCAATGTTACCAAAATAAACTTTCTCCCATTGAGCCGTGTCTCCAGCCCACTTGCATTATGCTGAGTAACACTTTCGTGAGCACTGGGAACCAAATCCAAGTCCTTCTAGAAGAGCAGAAAGTGCTCCTACTGGCTAAACTGTCTCTCCAGCCCCCATGTTGCTTAAGTTTTTTATCTATTTAGTTTAGATTTATCTATTTATTTAATGTGTATGAGTGTTTTGCTTGCATGTTTGTATGTACAACACAACACGTTTGTGTCTGGTGCCCTTGGAATTCAGAAGAGGGTGTTAGCTCACCTGGGACTAGACTTACGGACAGTTGTGAACCACCATGTGGATGCTCAGAACTGAATGTGGGTGTTTTAGGTATCAATGCTCTTAACCACTGAGCCACTAGTTCAACTAAGTTCAAACAAGTTATCAAGAAATCAAACACGGAAAACCAGTCTCGGTGGGCACTCAGGAGGTAGGTGCAGGAGGACAAAGGTCATCCTCTGCCATGTAGTCTGGCCAGCCTAAGATACATGCGTAAGAGCCTATCTCAACAAAACAAAAGAAGGAATTCAGTGAGACCATAGGAATTTAAGACTACCGTGGGCTCATAGTGAGTTCAAGGCTAGCCCTGTATACAAGGTAGGCTTTTCTAAGGCCTTGTCTTTTTAAAATTAAACATTTATTTATTTATTTGTTTGTTTGTTTGTTTGTTTGTTTTATTTTGTTTAATACAAGCCCATAGGCTTGGAGAGACGACTCAGAGGTTAAGAGCACTGGCTGTTCTTCTAGAGGTCCTGAGTTCAATTCATAGTAACCGTGTGGTGGCTCACATCCATCTATAATGAGATCTGGTGCCCCCTTCTGGCGTGGAGGCATATATGCAGGCAGAACATGGTATACATAATAAATAAATAAATAAATAAATAAATAAATAAATAAATAAATAAATCTTTAATAAAAAATAAATCTTTAAAAAAACAGAAGAGGTAAAACTGTGGTTGGTATGTAAAATAAATGAAAAAATTAATTAAAAAAAATAAGGGGCTAAAGAGATGGCTCGGCAGTTTAGAGCACAGGCTACTGCTCTTTCTTGTAAAGGACCTGGATTTGATTCCCAGCATTCACTAGGTGGCTCACAACCACCTGTAACTTCAATTCAGGTGATCAAACATCCTCTTCTGGCCTCCATGGGCACCAGACATGCTTACGGTGTACAGACTTAAAAGCAAGCGGAACATCTATACACATGAAACAAACGAACGAAAACAAAAAAACTAAACAAAAACTGCAGCAAGGCTGGAGAATGGGGCTGGAGAGATGGCTCAGAGGTTAAGAGCACTGGCTGCTCTTCCAGAGGTCCTGAGTTCAATTCCCAGCAACCACATGGTGGCTCACAACCATCTGTAATGGGGTCTGGTGCCCTCTTCTGGCCTGCAGGCATACATACAAATAGAATACTGTATACATAATAAATGAATAAGAAAGAAAGGAAGGAAGGAAGGAAGGAAGGAAGAAAGAAAGAAAGAAAGAAAGAGAGAGAGAAAGAAAGAAGAAAACAACATAGAGGGCTGAAGAGACCACTCAGCCTTAAGAACACTGGTGCTCTCGGAGAGGACCTGGATTTGGTTCCCAGCACGTACCCACATGGGAACTCACAATTGTCTTTGCTTCAGTTCCAGGGTTCCAATGCCCTTTTCTCGTCTCTAAGAACACTGCACATGCACGGTGCACATATATACAGGAAAACTTGTGTACACATAAAAATGTTGGGTGTGGTGGCACACACCTTTAATCCCATCACTCAGGAGGCAGAGGCAGGCGGATATCTATGAGTTTGAAGCTCAGCCTGGTCTACACAGTTTGATACAAGCTCAGCCTGTGATACATAGAAAGACCCTGTCTCAAATAATACATAAGTAACTAGATACAAAGGAGGAATGACTGGTTCAGTGGTTTCGTGGATAAAATCACTTGCTGCCTAGCCTGACAACCTGAATTCAAACCCAAGAAGCCATGTACATATAGTAGAGAGGAAATAATCCCACACTAGTTCAGAATTATGTATAATAAGGGGTTATTTATTTAGGGGTAGACTCACAGATCACAGTCCTAGATCCCAGTCCTCTGCATGAACAGGGAACAGAAACTGAATCTAGCCGATAGAAACAAGAACCTGAAGCAAGAGAGCGAGTGCATGCTTTACAGCTGCATTTATAGTATAAGAGACCACACCCAAGTGGGCTGGTATCTTAAAGGCTATTGGCTGAAGAAGCTCCCACAGCACCTCTCCCTTTTGTTTAAATAAGAGAGTTCCAAACCCAATACAAAACTATGTACAGTAGGAACAGATATCAAGTATAAAGTTAGAATTACAACCAGCAAAAACAATATTAAGCAAGGAACATATCCTAATTTGTTTGTTTGTTTGTTTTAGTTTTTCAAGAAAGGTTTTTTTGTAGCTTTGGAGCCTGTCCTGGAACCAGCTCTTGTAGACCAGGCTGGCCTTGAACTCACAGAGATCTGCCTGCCTCTGCCTCCCAAGTGCTGGGATTAAAGACATGTGCCACCACTGCCCAGCTCATATCCTAATGTTTTAATAAACATTCTATCCTATGGAGTCTAAGTCTTGCGTTGGAAATGGGTTGGCTAGATCATTAGGGAACGGTAACTATGACTATCTAATCTTCAACCCCATTGAAGGCCTGAAAAGGGAGATAATATTACTTGAGTAGGCAGGAAGTGCAATCAAGGAGCTTCCAAAATGTGCAGTAGGTGACAGAGACAACTGGTTGCCTGAGCAATCACCCAAAGTCTCATTTGCAATGTTGAAGCAACCAACTTTGGCTAAGGCCTAGAGTACCATTTTCAGAGACAGGAAATGCTCAAGGGCACACACACTAATTTAAAAAAAAAAAAACAAATAAGAAAATAAAACAAGAGGCATGATTGGCACACGCGGGTGATTCCAGCACTTGGAAGGTGGAAGCTGAGGAACAAAAAATCCGAGGTCACTCTTGGTTACGTGGGGAAAGTTGGAGGCAAGTTCAAGTGAAAAGAACAACAACCCATCCAGGCAATGGTGGCACAGGTCTTTAATCCCAGCACTCGGGAGGCAGAGGCAGGCAGATTGCTGTGAGTTCAAGGCCAGCCTGGTCTAAAAGTGCTAGTTCCAGGACATGCTCCAAAGCCACAGAGAAATCCTGTTTCAGAAAACCAAAACCAAACCAAAACAACAACAACAAAAACAACAACCCAAAAAGCTGGTCATGGTGCCAAGTACCTTACAACCCCAGAACTTAGGAGGCAGAGGCAGGAAGGTGGCCACAGACCCCAGGCCAGTTTAGGTTACAGCACAGGGCTTCTTAGTGAGACCCTGTCTTGATCAATAAAAAAGAACATTTGCCTACTGTACACACAGCCTTGAGTTTGATCCCAGCACTGCAGAACTAAAGCACAACCGGTTTCCACATTTGCTGACTGGATTCTCACCCACCCTGGAACAGCTGTTAACCGAATGAGACTCGCACACAGAGTTACAAACTCTCCCCTCTCCGGCATGCAGCAGTTTAAAAAATTAAGAGTTTTATTCTTTGAGACTTTAATAGAATATGTCACCTCCCCCTCCTTCACTTCTCCCAGACCCTTCCTCCTTGTTTCTCTTTGTGTCCTTTTGCTGTTTTGAAGACACTGTCTTGAAGTAGACGCCTTCCGATCTTTCTGTGCCCTCCTCTCTGGCCTTGGGTGAAGGGGTGTGTTTCAGGAGCAGCCACTGGGGCTGGGCACTCCAAGGTCAGTTCTCTGCATTTTGCCTGGTTGGGACTTTCTGGTCTGGTTGGGACTTTCTGGTCTGGTTGGGACTTTCTGGTTTAACGGTGTCCACCTGCTGCATAAAAGCTCCTTTGATGAGCGAGAGCTACACTTGTGCCTGGGTTGGTTGGAGGCTGAGTGTTTCGAAGGCAGTTAGGAAAGTGGCTGCAGTAAGCTCTTCAGCCAGCATCTGAAACCTTTCTTTCTTCCTTCCTTCCTTCCTTCCTTCCTTCCTTTCTTTCTTTCTTTCTTCCTTCCTTCTTTCCTTCCTTCCTTCCTTTCTTTTCCTTCCTTCCTTCCTTCCTTCCTTCCTTTCTTTCTTTCTTTCTTTCTTCCTTCTTTCCTTCCTTCCTTCCTTTCTTTTCCTTCCTTCCTTCCTTCCTTCTCTCTCTCTTTTTCTTTTCCTTTTTTTTTAAAAAACAGATCTTGCCTCAAGTTTTTTTGTTTTTTTTTTTTTTTTTTTTTTTTTTTTTTTTTTTTTTTTTTTTTTTTTTTTTTTTTTTTTGGTTTTTCGAGACAGGGTCTCTGCAGCTTTAGAGCCTGTCCTGGAGCTAGCTCTTGTAGACCAGGCTGGTCTCGAACTCACAGAGATCCACCTGCCTCTGCCTCCCGAGTGCTGGGATTAAAGGCGTGCGCCACCACCGCCCAGCTTGCCTCAAGTTTGTTTGTAAAAACAGCAGAGGTTCCTGACCATCTGCAAATAGTGCGTAGGTGGCCACCCCAGTCCATTTGTCCCCACATTGGCAGACAGAAGCCTTTAATATGGGGGGGCCTTCACAGGGACCTGGGCACCTTTGGGAGCTGGAGCTGGAGCTGAGGCTTCTGCCTTGGTTTGAACCTTGAGCTTTGGCTTTTGGAGTTGACGCCCCTTTGCCATGTAGCTTCTAATCTGCCTCCCAAGCTTGGGGTGAGCAATGAAAGCCAGACGGCTGAGTTTGCGGCTGGGATCCTTTGGCAACTTGGGCTTCACCACCTGGGGCTTCACTGGGACCTTGCTGGCCTCTGCACGTGCATCCATGGCCTTTGCCTTGTCTGCCTTGCATCTTCTTCAGGCCTTTCTTGTTGTGCTCCTTGGCAAAGCTCATGTAGGTTCATATCTTTGTGACTGGGGTTTCTTGGTGCCATTTCTGCGCCATTTTCAGGACTGGTTGTGTGTGGTGGGTGTGGTTCTTGAACTTAACCAAATCTGAATGGTAACTGGTAGCTCCTGAAGCATCTGGGACCGGAAGAGAAAGAGCGTGTGCAAGCTCATTATATGGACTAATGTTGCTGTTGTTTTCATTAGATGTCCTCGGTAGGAGACTTGGAGGCAGAGCATTGGGGGGAAAGGAAGACATGGTGGGTGGTGTCTTTATTTTTGCTGCTGTTGTCATTTCTGTAGGTGGTTCTTCGTTCTGGGTGCTTGCCTCAGACTCATCCTCCACAAAGAGCTCTGTGCATAACAGAAATCTGCCCTGCACATCTACATGTTCAAGTCTGCCTCACAGTACGAAAGGCTATGACTCCACAGAAGAACCCAAAAGTTCATCAGTGACTGAGACACCCACATCTAAGTCCCAAGATCAGATGACATCACCTACTCTTCCAACGTTACCCCAGAGCAGAGGCACAGCAGGGCCCACAGAACAGATGACATCAACGATACACACCCCTGCCATGACAGTCACTAATAGCATGTCACTGTCAGATTCCACAATGACCCCTGTAGTAAAGGAATCAATAGGGACATCCAAAACCACAGTTTTATTCAGCTTGGCCATTTCAGCTGAGACTCCACAACTGAATCAAATTCCACCCTCATTAACACCGGACAAAGTCAGGGACACACATGAACCTTTACCCACGACAACCATGGCAGCTACGAACACCCCTTCACCCACCACAGCCTTCCCGGGGACAACAGTTCTCAGCACAGCTATAGCTGAGACTCAGGAAAAAGACACTGCAGCTGTACCCCCAACCTCAGCGACACCCCCCACAACAAGCAAACCACCAGACACACAGCACAACATTGCTGCACAGACGCCATCCCAGTCTGCACAGTTGACCTCTGATGCTGGCATGACTCTAGACACAACTCCATCACCACCAAAGTCCACCAGCACTGGAATGGGATCACCAGTGTCCCCAAGCTCTGGGGACACAGATAGGACCATGACAACACCGTCAATGGCATTAAACACAAAAAGCACACCAGAGGACACCATCCCAACATCCAGAACTGGGATACCTACTGCTCCTGAGAAGTCAGCTTTAACTCCACCCTCATCGACACTGGACAAAGCCAGGGACACACACGAACCTTTACCCACGACAACCATGGCAGCTACGCACACCCCTTCATCCACCACAGCCTCCCCGAGGACAACAGTTCTCAGCACAGCCATAGCTGAGACTCAGGAAAAAGACACTGCAGCTGTACCCCCAACCCCAGTGACACTCCCCACAACAAGCAAGCTACCAGACCCACAGCACAGCTCTGTGACGCAGACGCCTTCCCAGCCAGCACAGACAGGCTCAAGCATAGGCACTGGTACAGCCCAGTCTCCTGAACATCCCACAGGCCTTGTCCATAACGCCTCAGAGACAACCAAATCCTCCACTATCATTGGGACTAGTCCAGCACCCCCCAACTCAAGCCAGAGTAGTGGTCCAGGGGGTGGTGCCTGTGCTTTGGATGAGTATTTAGACAGCACCAGAGGCTGTATGTGCAACAGTAGCTACTATTTCCACTCGGGTAAGTCTGAATAATCCTTCCAGGAAGTCTATTGCTGCTGCTGCTGCTGCTACTGCTTCTCCTCCTCCTCCTCCTCTTTCTCTTTGATTTTAATTTTTATGTGCATGGATGTAAATATGTAAATAATACGAATAACGCATATGAACGAACCAGATAACTGGTGAGGACTAAGTGCAATCAGTGAACTCTGAGAAGGCTCAGAGGAACCCTGTCCAGAGAAGCTGGTAAGACATGAGCATGGAATGAGTCCATTCAGAATTGGCTGAGCAGATGAGACGATCTACCTTGCCCCAGCCCCAGCCCTGCAGCCCCCAGGACACGAACTGCTGTCCAGGTACTGATGGGGATTACAGGCATATATGACATGCCCAGCTTTGGTACTGTTGTGCCCAGATTATGACCCGTAGAGAGACCACCAGAAACAGAGAAGTCTAGACTGTAATAAGCAAGGTTTTTTGTTAGCGTAATAATAGCGTAATATTGTAGCTAGCTCAGGACTTGTCTCCACACTAGAAGCAGGGAGGCAGGGAGGAGCTGGAATCCCTCTGTGGGGTTAGTTCTTTTTTTTTTTTTTTTTGTTTTGTTTTGTTTTTCGAGACAGGGTTTCCCTGTAGTTTTTAGAGCCTGTCCTGGAACTAGCTCTTGTAGACCAGGCTGGCCTCGAACTCAGAGATCCGCCTGCCTCTGCCTCCCGAGTGCTGGGATTAAAAGTGTGCGCCACCACCGCCCCGTGGGGTTAGTTCTTTAAAGGCAAAAACCACAAACCCTTCAGGACATTCAGGGGGGGTTAGCACAAGATGCTCTTTCCCATCTTGTTTTAGTCAGCTTGTTTTCTCTTTCGATCAAGGTTAAGCTGTCCCTGAGTCAGGACATCTTTATCAGTTTCCACAAGGTGGCCTGGCGCCCTGGGGGGAGGGGGTTACTATCTTTTCTGGGAACATGAAGCTAGTCTGGGGTTTTTGATTTTAAAACACTCTGCTAGGAAATTCCTTCTCATTCCTTTGAGAATAAGGGATGAGGGTCTTACATGTACACACACACACCACACACACACACACACACACATACACACACACACACACACACACACACACACCAGGTTCTAACTTCCAGCTTGGAATGAGAGAAAAATTGGAGAATAAACAAATTAACCCTTGAAACCCCAAACTTGCCAGACAAGTTAGAGACACCAGCTGCCTTCGCCAAAGTCAATCTCTTTCACTGAGGCCCAGACCAGGCTTCCTTGGTTCCCTGGGGGCTGAAAATTGAAGAGTGTGGCAGGAACACAGCGCCACCTCCTTCTTTTCTTCTTACTTTTCTGGCTCTGCCGCCGGGCTTCTTCTATTCCTGTATCCACTGCCCAACCCTCAGGCTACCTGGCTCCAAGATGGGCGCCTCATCCCCCAGGCTTTGTTGTTTAGTCAAGGTCTCTTAGTCCAGAGCCAGCCTGGCCACTGAAGACGAACTTCCTCTGCCTCCTAAATTCTGGGATTGCAGGCAGCCGCCATCATGCCCTATTCATGTGGCACTGGAGATCAAATGATGGCAGGCAAGCTCTCTGCCAACAAAGCTACATTCCCAGCTCCCACAGAAGCTTTGTGGTCCAGGTACTAATTCTTGGAAATTAATCTTAAGGACCTGTGAGGGTCAGGATCAGGATCCCATAAGACACGTGTGAGATCTGTGTGTGTGTATGTACAGTGTGGGTGTGTATGCGTGTGTTTTGAGACAGGGTTTTTCTGTGTAGTCCTGGCTGTCCTGGACTCACTCTTTAGACCAGGATGGCCTCAAACTCACAGAAATCCACCTGCTTCTGTCTCCTGAGTGCTGGGATGAAAGACATGCACTTCCACATCCAGCCATGTTTACAATTTTAACAATTTGTGTGTGTGTGTGTGTGTGTGTGTGTGTGTGTGTGTATTGGGGGTACACTTGCTATGGTGTAGAGGTCAGACAACAACTTTGTGAAGTCACTCCTTTCACTTTCCTGTGGGCCCTGGGAATTGAACTCAGGTCTCCATGGCAAGCCTTTACCTACTGAACCATTTTGCTGGCTGTGTTTGAGTGGAGAGTGGACCAATATCCACTGTCTTCTTTACCCACCTGAAAAAAAAGTATTCTTTCTCATGGCATCATCCCAGGATCCTCAAGAGACCCCACCCCGGCTCTTGTTCCCCTGCAGAACTATCCAGGGAGATAGGGACCCTGCGCTGCAAAGCAGAGGTCATTGAGATGGCTCTGAGGAGCTGCTTCTTGAATCATCACCACTTGGTCCTGAAGAAAGATGTCTTCTCGGGGTGTTCCAGTATCAATACAATAGACCAGGATCACCGGGTCCAGGTCTTTCAGTTGGAGAAGAAGGAAGGAACTTGTGGACTCCACATCTCTGTAAGCTGACCCTCGACTCTAGGGAAAGTGGCAGAGCTGGGAAAGCTGTGGGGGCGGGGCCAGTAAGCTTGTGGGCGGGGTTGGGAAAGCATCGGATGGGGAAAGCTCTGGAGACTGGGCTGAGACAGGAGAGGTTGGGTAACTCTTGTCTTGGGTGGTCTCAAATCTTAGCCATTAGACCAGTCTTGTTGAAGAAAATGGCCAATCTGTCTCCAGAATGGGAATACCTTTACAGGTGCTGTGTTTGCTGAATTGGGGTCTTGGTTCCCAAACTCTCAGTCACAAAACGCTTTAAAAGAGCTACAACAAGCAGTTGTTTTACTGATTTCTGGCCAAATGCCATGCCTATCAATTTATTTATTTTTAATGGTTCTAATCTTGAGAGGTTCTCATTATAGATAAGAACCATAGCTCAGAGAAGTTAAGGGATTTTCCCAAATTACAGTTGGAACTTGAGGTAATCCTCCTGCCTCAGCCTCCTGAGTCCTGGGATTACATGCTTGCACCAGCATTCAGAGACTAGTTTTATAAGGACAACGTAATTCACATAAATAATAGAATGCCACCAAACAACAGCAGTGCCCCTAAAGCCCCCATCTCTTGATCAGAACTCATCTTTTTCTTCCTTCCTTCTTTTTCTTTTTTTTTTCTTTTCAGTGCTGGGGAGACTTAATGTGTGCTAGGCAAACACTCTAAAACTGAGATACATCCCCAGGCCTAGAACCTGGAATTCTTTTAAAAAATTTATTTATTTATTTATTTATTTATTTATTTAGAGAGACGCTCTCACTATGTAGCCCTGGCTGGCACAGAACTCACTCTATAGACCAGGCTGGCCTAGAACTCACAGAGATCCACCTCCTCTGCCTCCCCAATGATGGGGTTTAAGATATATACCGTTACACCTAACTCTCTCTCTCTCTCTCTCTCTCTCTCTCTCTCTCTCTCTCTCTCTCCCTTGTTTGTTTTTGATTTTTGAGACGGGGTTTCATTGTGGAGTGTTGGCTGTCCTGAAACTAGCTGTATAGACCAGGCTAACCTTGAACTCACAGAGATCCCCTGCCTCTCTCTCCAGAGTGCTGGGATTAAAGGTGTGCGCCACCACCAGCCATCCAGACTTAGAATTCTGAACAGCTCAGGGATCCTATTTTTTTCCCAAGAGATTCCAAAAATGCAAATTGGCACCAATAAGCCCAGAACTAAAAAAACTGAGGCAGGAGGATTGCAAGTCTCAGGATAGCCTGGGCTACAGAGCAAGATACTCTTCCTGGGCTGGAGAGAAGACTCAGCAGTTAAGAGTTCACATTGCAGAGGACCTGAGTTCTCCCAGTACCAGGGCCAGCAGCTCACAAGCATTTAAAATCCAGATCCAGAGGTTCTGGCGCCCTCTTCTGTCCTCTTCAGGAACCTGCACTGTCAAACACATTCAGCTAGAGAGATACACACATGTACATGATTTTCAAAATAAGCCTTTAAAATGCTCTCTCAAAACAACCACCACACTATCACACCGAAATTAAAAACAGCCCAGACGTGGTGGTGTATGCAGATAAGCTCAGCACTTGGGAAGCAGAGGCAGGGGAGGGTTCAAGACCACCGTTGGGTACATAGTAAGAGACTAGTTTGGGCTACATAATGCCCTATCTCAAAGTAAAGTAAAATAAAATAAACATTAACATTTTAGGACCATGGAGTCAGAACCTCCATTGGCAACTCTGGGTTCAATTCCCAGCACCATAGACATTGGGCATTGTGACATAGACTGTTAATCGTGGTACTTGGGAGGTGGAACCAGACATGTTAGGGGTTCAAGACCATCCTCAGCTACATAGTCACGAAGACCAGCCTGGTCTACATGAGACCCCATCTCAAGAGAAAAAAGTTAGAACCATGGCATGGGGGATAAAGTCTGGAGTCAGAGTGCTGCTGGATTTAAGCTGTCACTTGCTTTGGACATCTTTTAACCTTTCTGAGCCTTCTTTTACTCTTTTATAAAATGGGGCCAATAAAGGAGAGCTGTGTTCAAGCCACAGTACCAGGCTCAAAGAACTTCGGCTACAGTTTTTTTTTTAATATTTATTTATTTATTATATATACAATATTCTGTTTGTGTATATGCCTGCAGGCCAGAAGAGGGCACCAGACCCCATTACAGATGGTTGTGAGCCACCATGTGGTTGCTGGGAATTGAACTCAGGACCTTTGGAAGAGCAGGCAATGCTCTTAACCTCTGAGCCATCTCTCCAGCCCCGGCTACAGTTTTTATTGAAATAAACACCTTGTTGCCAGAGAGGATGGGAGGTGTTGACCCCCAGGGACTTGTGGGTAATGTCTGCTCACCTACCTGTCTTTTCTTTTTTTTTTTTTTTTTTTTTTTTTTTTTTTTTGGGTTTTTCGAGACAGGGTTTCTCTGTAGCTTTAGAGCCTGTCCTGGAACTAACTCTTGTAGACCAGGCTGGTCTCGAACTCACAGAGATCCACCTGCCTCTGCCTCCCGAGTGCTGGGATTAAAGGCGTGCGCCACCGCCGCCCGGCCCTACCTGTCTTTTCTAGACCAATATCAGCCATGCCCTGCACTCTGTGAATGTGCACCTTGAAGAGACTCACCCTGGCTCTGGCTCCAGAGTGCTCCGCTTCAGCTGTGCATACCCCCTGGTGGTGAATGTCAGCAAGCCTGTCTCCTACCAGGAGGCCTCCATTCCGTGAGTTATGTCCTATCAGCTGTCTCTGCAGCTAGGCCCTCGGCCACCCCCAAGTTCTCACTGCTACCTGGAATCTAGCCAAAGCCTCAACACTCTTGAGAAATCGGCCCTCATACTCACCCACCATATGTAAGCATCTCTTACACGGACAGAGAAACAGGATGCTTCTGGAAAGAGATGAGCTATGGGTTGTTTATGTAAATTACCAGGAGGTTAGATACCTGCCAAGGTCTGCGGACCTATGATGGAGCACTTCATAGCTTATGTGGTCCATGAGGAAGGTGAACAGGCTTGCTCCTCCCCGGCCACCTTTTCTTCCTTTTGTATTACTGTGTGTGTGTCACATGCACAAGACTGTTCTCTATTTCCTCAGGTCATAGGCATGGCAGTAACAGCCTTTTTACACATTGAGCCGTCTTGTTGATATATTTTTTCTTTCTCTTTCTTAGTACGTTTGTGCAGTGTGTGTTAGTCCATGTACACGCGTGTTCGTGTTCATGTAGGCCAGAGGGCAACCTCTGGTATTCCTTAATCGCTCTTCACCTTATTTATTTACTTATTTATTTGCTTGTTTATCTTTTGGTTTTTTTGAGACAGGGTCTCTCTACATAGCCCTAGCTGTCCTGGAACTCACTTTGTAGACCAAGCTGGCTTTGAACTCACAGAGAGCCACTGCCTCTGCCTCCCAAGTGCTGGGAATAAAGGAGTGTGCTAACACACCAAATTTTTTATTTTAAGTTCAATTTTGGATTATTTTTATTTTATGTGTATGAGTCTTTTTCCTGCATGCATCTATGTGCACGAACTGTGTGTCTGGTGCTCATGGAGGACAGAAGAGGGCAATGGATTCCCTGGAACTGGAGTTACAGACTTTTGTGAGCTGCCATGTGGGTACTGGGAATCAAGCTTGGGTCCTCTAGGAGAGCACCCAGTGCCCTTAACCTCAGAATCATCTCTCCAGCCCCTTAATTGCAATATTTTATAGGTTTATATCAGCTATAAAGTAAGACTTTGCGTGGAAATGGATTCCTATGCTAACCTGTTTCCCTAGACACCAGACTTGAAAGAGTCTGAAGTTAAAGAAGGCTCTGTAACAGCCTGTCTTACTGCGCCAGTTCCCCCGTTCGCATCTTGTTCCTTCTGAGAGCCTCTCTCCTGGACCTCTCTCCCAGGGTGCAGAGAACAAGCGCTTTTCCTGATTGTGGCGAACACCGTTAAGTTTACCAAGACCCAAGCTCTCCTCTCTGCCAGTAGCTAAGAGACTATTCTGAGAAAAAAACATAGGTGACCCCCAAACACTACTTCATTATGAAGTCCCATCCCACCGCAGATGGTGACCTCATGGAAGCTGCCTCACAGAGTTCCCTCCCTTATTCTTTGAGTCAGGATCTCCCATTGGTCTCAAACTCTCCAAGTAGGGCTAGCCTGGTCGACCAGCAAGCCCTGTGGGTCTGCCAGTCTCTCTAGTAGTAAGTTTGCAAGCACGCCACTATGCCTAGGCTTGATCTCAGATCCTCAGGCTGTATAATAAGGCGCTTTACCCACTCCCTTCCCTCTGCGGCTCACTCTTGTGTCTCTCTGGATACAGCACTATCCATGTTCCCGGCACTGGAGAGACTGTCATCACCCTGAGCGTCTTCACAGACCTTCATCTCCACAGTCCACTCCAGGACAGTACAGCTCCCGTGGGCATGCCCCTCTATGTGGTCCTCAAGTCCACCAGCAGTGATCCTGACCGGTTCACCTTGGTGGCTAATGAGGTCTTTGCCAGTAGCAACCTCTCCAACACAGTGGCTAAGGCCACCTATCATTTTGTGAATGAGAGGTAAGGACCAATCAGGTTCCAGCTCTTGGTCTGTGACCTAGGCAGGTACTTTTGTTCCCATGAGCACAGAACACCCCCCCCCCCATTCTTTTCGGTATCTCTGGCAAACAAAATGGGGGAGGAAGGAAGGGACTGGGGAATGTTGGTTGAGTGAATGCATTCAGCAGCATTTTACAGATGAGTAAACTGAGACCCAGGGAGATTAAAACCTGCTAAAGATCTCACAGTCAATAGATGACATTCATTTCTTCTATTCTTTCCCCCAGACAGTTATTGAGGACCTATGATGAGATTTAAAAATATAGCATTAACATGTCAGAGTGTCATATGCTATGTTGTTATTGAAGTAGACTACATGTAATAGCTAACGACAGCTAATAATTTAGTTATTTATAAATAATATTTAGTTCATGCTGGATGTAGTTTGAGTCACATCACACTTATCAATTAATTTAAATCTTACCGCACACTGTGATATAGTTATATTTTGATTAACATCCTACACGAGAAGCTAAGACTCAGTTCAGGTGCATGGGAGGTTACTGTGTTCAGTGTTGAGCACAGTTGGATCAGAGTTGGGTCTCTTAGTCAAGTGTGCTGGTTTATGCCTCAAATCCAAGTACTTGGGAGGCTGAGGCAGAGGAACTACTTAGAGTATCAGGTTAGACAAGTAAGACAGCAAGACCCTATTTGTTTTGTTTTGTTTTTTTCAAGACATGGTTTCTCTGTAGCTTTGGAGCCTGTCCTGGAACTAGCTCTTTTTTTAAAATTTATTTATTATGTATATAGTGTTCTGGGCACCAGATCTCATTATAGATGGGTGTGAACCATCATGCGGTTCTGGGAATTGAACTCAGGACCTCCGGAACAGCAGTCAGTTCTCTTAACCTCTGAGTCATCTCTCCAGCCCTGGAACTAGCTCTTTTGGACCAGGCTGGCCCTGAACTCACTGAGATCCACCTGTCTCTCTCTCTGCATCCCGAGTGCTGGGATTATAGGAGTGTGCCACCACTAGGCAAGACCTTTTTTAAAAATACAATTATAAAATAAAATAAAAACTGGGTATGATGGTGCATGCCTGTAACCTAAGCACTCAGAAGGGAGATGTAGGGTGATGGAGAATTAAAAGCTGCCTTCAGCTACATAGAACCAGGACAGACTGTGCATACCTGATATCCTGACTCACAATGAGAGAGAGAGAGAGAGAGAGAGAGAGAGAGAGAGAGAGAGAGAGACTTATAGGGGATTGCTCATGAGTTCACAAAGCATCCCAGAAAGGATTATTTCCTCCGCTGCACAGATGAGAGAGCAGAGGGTTCAGAGTGTGACCAAGGGCTGGTTATGCTCAGTGTGGTCCCAAAACACACTCTTGAATTTGCCCTACCATGTAATTAGTTTTTCCTCTAGTCCTGAGGTTCTGAGGTTCCCACCTGGGGCCAGCATCATGCTAGAACTCCCTGGCCCAAACTTGAGGACCTACCTAACATCTCCAAACCTAAGTTTACTCCTTTTTTAAAAAAGAAAGAGAAGGGTAGGGGACTGGAGAGATGGCTCAGCAGTTAAAAGCACGGGCTGCTCTTGCAGAGGACCTGGGTTGGGTTCACAGCACCCACATGGCATTACAACCATCTGTAACTCCAGTTCCAGGTGATGGAACAGCACCTTCTTTTGACCTCCGTGGGTACTGTACTTCCTTGCTGCACAGACACGGGCAGGCATAAGATAATAAACACTTAAAAATGGGGAGCAGTCAAAAGTATGATCATCCTTAGAATATGGTTGTTGGGATGAAATTAAATTATATAAAGTTAGTTCTCAGCAGGAGATTCAACACCCACAATTACACAGAACACATTAAAGTGGCTGAAATCAAACTTTGTGTGTTGACACCTGGGGCCCCAAGCCTGGATCCCAAAGATCAGCGCTAGGGCCTTCTCCCTGCAGCTGCCCAGTCGGGGACCGGCTGCTCCAGGACTTGAACAACGGAGCCTCCGTACAGGTGACACTGGCCTTCACTCTGTCACGATTCTTGAATAGTGACACGCTCTACCTACACGCCCAAGTGACCCTCTGTGACAAGCAAGCGTCCAGCCCATGCCAGCCGGTGAGTGGAGTTCCTGAAGCTCAGCCATGCAGCTGGGACTGGACCAAGGGTGGTCGTGTGATTGTGTGCTGGCCTCCTTTTCCAGGGACTGACTGGGTTGGGGAAGACTTAAAGAGGGGCGTTTGAAGCCCTAGATCTTGTAGGTGGAAATGGGAAAACTTATTTGAGTTGTGGAGTGGTAGAACATGAGTCTCTGAGGTCCTGGGAAAAGTCCCCACACTGTCTTGTCACCCACAGTCCTGTAGTGGGAAGAATTCCCTGCGGAGAAATTCACCCTGGGACTCTCGAGTTGGGACCCATCTGGAACCTGGCGGTAGCAAGTGGATCATATTCGGGCCTCTCCAAATAAGCGGTACATGGATGGACCTTTGGAGGGTGTCCCCAGCTCCTCTGCCAAGACCTTCCTAATGTCTTCTCCTGAGACCCTGAGCTTCCACTGAGTCCCCCCTCACCTTCATGTCTTTACACTCTTCCCCTGAACCCAGGGTCCTCTCTGAGCCCACATTCTCCCTCTGCTCTGGACAAGCCCTTGCAACCACCCTGGCCTCTTTACACTCATCTAAGTTTCTCTGCCCGTTACTGTGGGAAAACACGCATACGGGAGCAGCTTAAAGTTTCCTGTGGCTCATGGTTCAGTGGTCCCGTGCATTATGTCAGGGGATCATGGCAGCAGGAGCTTGCTGGCTTTGTCACGGCACATCTGCAGCCAGGAAGCAGAGAGCCAGGAACGCATGCTAGTGCTCAAACTCACTCTCTGCATTTTCAACAGTTCAGGGTCTCCTGCCCAGAGAACTGGTGGCTTCACCACCATTAAGATAGTTCTTCCCACATCAACTAATGTAATCGAGATACTTCCACACAGGCATGCCCAGAGACCCGTCTTCGCGTGACTCTAGATTCTGCCAGGTTGGCAACACTAACCCATGATGCCACTCAGATCTGAGCCATCTTCACTTCCAGGGTCTCTCTAAAATATGTTTTTAAATTTTATTTTACATGTATGAGTGTTTTGTCTGCATGTATGCCTATAGACCACCTGTGTGCCTGGTGTCCACTCGAGGCCAGAAAAGGGCATTTGATCCCCTGGAATTGGAGTCACAGTGGGTGCTGGGAATTGAACCTGCATCATCCCCTGAGAGAGCATTCGGTGCTCTTAACCACTGAGCCATCACTCCAGCCACTCAGATACTCTGTCTCCTTTCCTGCCAAGCAACCCACTCTGCTCACGCTGTCGTTCACGCCAGCCTCTATTTAGTCATTTCTCCTGGCCCGGAACTCTCTCTCCTTTCTAGTCTGTAAGAGTCCTTTTGCCCTCACTGGGACATCCCACGCTTTTGGGAAATCCAGAAGGATCATCTCATCCTTCTGAGTCCCAGCTTTCCAAAATCTGGCAGCCTCTTTTGTCTAGTCCCGGTGGAACGGTGGGTGAGTGCTGGCCAGGTCCCGGGCACTTGGAACTCAATCTCTCTTTCCGTGTGGTTGCAGAGCCCAGAGCCTCCAGCAGCAGGAGCAGAGCAGGTTAGTACAAGAGGACCGCTCTAGTGAAGTAAGTTCTCATGTGACACGCTCAGGCTGCTGAGGATTTTGCATGCTGTTTCTTCTCCTGAGCTATGCGGCCAAGAAGTCAATTAACCTCTCTCAGCTGGAGTAATATATGGCAGAATTAATGTGGGGCTGTTGCTTTATCCGGCCTCAAAAAGTCTGAAACTCCCCAGAAATGATTCCGAGTAAGGGTCGAAGATTTAAAGTGCCCTGGGCACCGTGAAGCATGCCTGAGCCGAGAAGCTTTGAGTCAGCCTGTGCAAGATAGCAGACCCTGATCTACATAAAAGCCAGGTGTGGTGGCTTACCCTGTAATCCCTGCACTTAGGAGGTGCAAGCAAGAGAGTTAGGTGTTTTAAAGCCACCCTTGGCTACAGAGCAAATCTGAGGCCAGCCGGGACTATGTGTCTCAAAGGAAAAAAGAAAAAGAAAAAACAGCAGTATACTTAATAACACTCCTAACTGAGGTTGCTATGTGAGTACAGGTACTTGCTGCTAAGCTTCATGGCCTGAATTCTATCCCTGGGACCCACATATAGATGGAGGGAACCCAAGAATATATCCTCTCACCTCAACATGTACACCACAACATGCCCACATAAATAGAGATAGACAGATAGATAGATAAATGTAATAAAAAGAAATATTTTAAATGTCTCATAGACTCTGAAAGCTCCAAAAAATCCCATTTTGAATACTTATTTTTATTTTAAATTCTGTGTATACATGCGTGTGTGATATGCACGGGAGTGCTGGCATCCGTGGAGGTCAGAGGTGTCCGACTGCCCCGGGACTGAAGTCACAGACTATTGTGAGTTGTCTGATGTGGCTGCTGGGAACCAGGCTGAGGACCTCTGCAGGAGCTGTGTGCTCTTAACTGCTGTCCCACCTCTCCAGCCCCCTAGTCGATTTCGTAATCATTTCTTTCTTTCCTGCAGGAGCCTGGATGTCCATCTTGCTCCTGATGGTGACAGGCTGGATGCTGGGCTAAAACCTGGTCCAGCCTCCCCACTCCAACATGCGCGCTTAGTGTCTAGTTTACTTGCCTCTGCCGAGGATGGAGCGGAGGAAGACTTGATGAGAGGCAAGTGTGACCTCTGTTAGGCACCAGAGGAGCTGGCCACGGACCAGTGTGTAGCCCAGCGTTGGGAAGACTGCACAGTGGATTACGCTGTCTTGTCGTGCCTTCGTTTCCTATCCCTGCAGCTCTTAGAGGAGGGTGTGTGATTAGACCACTCAACATGATGGGGGGAAGTAGAGAGTTTGTGGCCAATAAACACACAGAATTCTACTTTTCCTGACTTTCGTCTGTATAATTTGACCTTAATGCTTCAGGGCTCCAGGTCAATGGACTAAAGGATTGGAAAGGGAGGAGTGAGGGTGGCGGCCACTTTTTTCCTTTGGGGCTTCCTCTCCACACAGGTAAAATGAAAGTGTTTGACCCGATCAGCTTGGGAATCATTCTCAGGAAATCCTTGGGCCTTAGTCAGCTGACCCTACTTTTTTTTTTTTTTCTTTTCTGCAAAATGGCTGAAACTGTTCAGTTCCAGGACAAGAGTTAAATGCATTTATATAATAGTGCCCAAGCCTTTTCCTCCTATAGCTTGGTTACCCCTGGCCGCCTTAGGCCACCTTTCCTATTTGAGAGAGATACAGCCACAGTGTGCTGTCGTCCCTCATTTGTCCCAAACCAGAATCTTTTCCATACCTGGAACTATGTTATACCCCAGGGATGAGGGCTGGAAGGAGGCTGTGGACCAGGAGAGAAGAGAGACTTTAGCTGTGAATGAGAGACCCAGGCCCCGGCAGATCTGTAGCCATAGCACAATCCCCAAGCACCCTGACTCTGAACCCAGAGCCAGTGACAGAAACACACCCCGGATCTGGGACCTGAGACAGCGAAAGAAACACTTTATCCCTGAACCCCGAGCTAGATGAAAACACCCTGACCCCGAAACCAGAGCCAAAGGGACACACTTTACCCCTAGAACCAGAACCTGTTAAAGGAATTCACCCTGGCCCTAAAATTAGAGCCTAAAAGATAAAAAGGACCAGAGAAAGAAACACAGTTTGGCCCTGAATTCAGAGCCATCTCTAGCTGACATGAAACCAACCAATCCCTGAGCAGGAAAAACTGGCCAATCCCTGAGTAGGCAACAGTAACCTCTAGTCTAGAGTGGTGACCTCTCCCTGAGACACCATGGACTCCTCCCCCTAACAAGAGGAGTCAATCAGGAGCAGACAACCCCCTTGCACCATAGGGGGCAGCCAATCCCAAACCTACGGGGATTCCGCAAGCCTTTCCCACTATAAAATCTCCCTCCCCACGCGGAGTCTCAGGGAGGCCCCAGTTAACTCACCGTGGTTTTCTCTTTGGGATCGGACGCGACCTTGTGGTGGTATTTTGGGGATCCGGACTTTGGGCGTCACAGTTAACAGACAGGCAAGCCATGCGAGGCACTGTGCACCTGGAATCCCAGCTACCTGGAGACTGAGGCTGGAGGATTATTCTGAGTTTGAGATCAACCTGGGTTATATATCAAGACCCAGCTTCAAACAAATAACAAACATAAACAAAACCGAAAAATGGGCGAAGGTGTTGCTCAGTGATAGAGCGCTTGCATAGCACACGCAGGGCGTGAGTTTGAGTCCCCAAACAGCAATAAACTCATACGAACCCCAAACATACATACTCCAAGAAAAAAATCAGATTTTTTTTTTTTTAGAAATTTTTTTTTTTCTAGGTACAGTGGTGCACGTCTGTAACCGCAGCACTTGAGAGGTGGAGCTGGAGTCAGGAAGACTGGGAGTTCAAGGTCATCCTCAGCTCTGTAGTGAGTTTGCTAGCTTGGGCTTTATGAAGCCATGTATCAACCAGAAAACTCAAGAAATGCAGAAAGTCGGGTGGTGGTGGTGCGGTGGTGGTACAACTTTAATCACAGCACTTGGGAGGCAGGGGCGGGCAGATCTCAGTGAGTTCAAGGACAGCCTGGTCTACAGAGTGAGTTCCAGGACAGCCAGGGCTTGAAAAAAAAAAAACAAACCACAAAATTAAGCTCAATTCAGCATTCTTTTTTCTATTTGTTTAGAGAATAGCACATGCTTGTCCAATGTGTGCTCGTGGGCGTGTTTGCCACAGGACAGCCCGTGTGTTTGCCGCAGGACAGCCCGTGGAGGTCAGAGGATAAACGTGTGTGTGGAGTCCCTATCTTCCCCCTTTATGCGGGTCCCACCTTGTCTTTTTGACACAGCCTTTCATGGTGTGGATCAGGCTGAACTCGCTGTACTGCCATCTCAATCTTGAGAGCCAACATTGCAGGCATGCACCCCTGAATTTGACTCCTCCTGTTCTCTTTGGTTAAATGAGAAAATTATATTTAACCAAATCTAACATTTAAAAAAAATATGTGTATGAGTGTTTTTTGTTTGTTTGTTTTTAGGTAAGGTCTCCTGATGTATCCCTGGTTGTCCTGTAATTTACTATATAGTCAAAGCTGGCCTCAAACAGAGATCTGCCTGCCTCTGTCTCCAGAGTGCTGAAACTGAAGGCATGTGCCACTATGCCCAGCTATGTATGAGTGTTTTGTTTGCATGTGTGTAAACCCACTGCTTACATGCTTGAAGCCTATTATTTGATGTTGGGTCATAGGTGCCGAAGTAGAGAGTTAAGATCATCAAGATGCCAAGCCTTCTTTTTCTGAAGAAGCAGAAGGGTACACTGTACCATGCTTTCTCTAGCCACCTACCAGCTCCCAAATAAAGACACAGAGACTTATTATTAGTTATGAATATTTGGCCTTATCTTATGCTTGTCCCACTAGTTCTTATAACTTAATTTAACCTGTTTCCCCTCATCTATATTTTGCCTCAGGGCTTTTTACCCTTCTTTCATTCTGTATAACTTCCTTTCATTATCTTCTCCAGTGTCTGGCTATCTGCTTAGCACAAGACATCTTCCCCCTTTTCTCCCTCGTTCTCTACTCCCTCTGGTTTTCTTTCTCCCAGATTCTTCCTCCTACTTATTCTCTTTGCCCACCAGCCCCACCTATCCCTCTAATGCCTAGCTATTGGCCATTCAGCTTTTTATTGGACCAATCAGGTGCCTTAGGCAGGCAAAGCAACACATCTTTACATCATCAAACAAATGCAATGCACCTTTCCATAATTAAAGTAACAGTCTGCAACTGCACAGGCCTCCTGGAAAAGACTCACACTCATTCTAATTACTTTATTTAAACATATACAAGGTTGACAAGGGCTGGCAAAGGTTCCAACTACCGAAGTCATACCAAAGCTTCAAACCACCGAGCCATAATCAAAAGTAAAAACTCAGGTCTGTCAGCAATGTCTTAGGACCAAGGTCGGTTCAGTGGCAAGCTCTCATGCAGCACCAAGTGTAGACTCCAGAGAAACAACTCTTTAAGGTTTTAACAGTCTCAAAACAATTCCTCAGCCTCTACTGATTAACCCAAACATGGCAAAGGCTTTGCTGGACCATTTCTCAAAGCCAGACACAAAGGCTTTGGTATACATTTCACTTAAAGCCAGACATATAAAGGCTTTGTTTATACATCACTACAGATGCCCACAGAGGCCAAAAGAAATGCTGGATCCCCTGGAACTGGAGTTATAACCAGTTGTGAGATACAATGTCGGTTCTAGGAACCAAACCCAGATCCTCTAGAAGAGCCGCAAGTGCTCTTCACTGATCCATTTCCCCAGTCCCAAATCGAGTCTTTTTACTTTTCATTGTGCTAGTTGGGATACTTCCATTAATATATTTCATTAAATATGCAGCAAGCCTTTTAAAAATAATGAAGTAACCACAGGTAGGATAGGATGACCAGAAGTTCAAGGTTCCCCTGAAGTACAAGGTGAGCATGAGGCTGGTTTGGTTTATATGAAACCCCTGTGTCAACAAAGAAACAAGCAATAATAAAGTAACTTAAAATGATGAATAGTCTTTGAAGCGAGAGCCTAAAGACTGCTGAAATACGATAACTCATTTTCATATGAAAATTATCACATGGTGGAGTTACTGCTAAACTAGAGAGGGAAACTGAGCCCGGCATATGTATTTACACCATTCATCTCTGCACTTGAGAAATGGGTGCAGAAGGATTAGTTCAAAATTGACCTTGGCTGTAAAGCAAGCTTCAGGCTAATCTGGACTATGTGAAACCCTGTCAAAAACAAAATAAGGGCAAGAAGCCAAGAACAATTGATTCAGACCCCAGCACCCATATTAAGTGGCTCATAAATGCCTATAAGCCCAGTTCCAAGGGATCCCTTCTGGCACACAGACACACACACACACACACAAATAATAAAACCTTAAAGTAAAAAAAAAATTACAAGAACCCATTCAGGAGGCCAAGTCAGAAGTACCAGGAGTCTGAGGTCCAGCCCACGCTAAATAGCAAGACCCTGTTGAAGAGAAGGAATGTATAAACACACTCCCCCCCCCCCACACACACACAGGATCTCACTGTGTAGACCAGGCCAGCATCAAACTCCTGACCCTCATGCCTTAGCCTTCTGAATTGTGATTACAGACATACTCCATCTTCCAGCTCAGTAATGTACACAGTTTGTAGATTTAAATCCCAGCATTTTTACGGTTTAACTTTCTTCTCTTTTCAGGACCAGCTCTTGTCCTTTCTCCCTCCTTCCTCAGAAAAGAAGCACAAGCTATCAACTGAGAAAACTCAAATTTCTGTTCATTAGTTTATAAATTCAATTTTAGACATCCAGATTTAACGTTCATAGTAATAAAGCCCCCTGTTCCTAATTTCTAAATTCTTCTGTCATCCCCAGGTTCAACATCCATCCATTAATTTGTTATTCTTAAATGTCTTTAACTTTTATGTGTGAATAGTGTGTGTGTGTGTGTGTGTGTGTCTTCTCGCGCGCCAGTGGAGGGCAGAAGAGAGAGTTGTGAGTGGCCAGACAAAAAGGGTGCTGGGAATCGAACTTGGGACCCTTGAAAGAGCAGCCCTCGCTCTTAGCCTTTGAGCCAGCTCTCCAGCCCCTCCTCATTAACTATAATAGGCAGTGACCCAGGCAAGTCCCTGGCACCCCCTGCCCTCCTCGTTCCGGAGGGAGGGCAGTGAGGGAGGTTGTGGGGAGTCCCTAAGGCCTGGCCTCTCGTCCTCGCCCCTGCCGAAGCCCAGGAGCTACCCGAAGCCTCGCTGGCACAGCGCCACCTAGAGGCAGCACCGGGTAAGGAGCCAAAGTCCGAGCTGAGTAGCGGCTGGGTCATGCGCAGAGCGATCCACCGGTCTCGCACCTCCTACGCAGTGATCCTCCCGCCCACCACCCGGGCTCCGTGCAGGGGCGGGACTCCAGAGCGGCCCGAGTCTCCATTGGTCAAAGGTAGGCAGAAAGAGGCGGGACAGCCACGCGCCTCGACTTTCTATTGGTCCAGAGCCAGCAGAAAGGGGCGGTGCCAGGCGGCGCGCGCTCGGAGGCGTGCGGCCTGACGGGCGTGTAACGGCCGTTAGGCGGCCTGAGGAGAGGATTCGCGGCTCGCGCGGACGTGGTGGCCGCCGGCAGTATCCCGGGGAGGGATCTCGCCGCCCGCTCTCGGGGCTCTCTGTAAGTTCTTCTTGGGGGCTCCTCCCGCCGCGGCTGCCGTCCCTGTCCCTCCTTCCGTAGCCCCGGGAAAACCTTGGAAACTCGGGACCTACGGGGGGTGGGGGGGCGTGGGGAGGGTGCCCGGGACATCGCCCGGGAGAGCGAGGCGCATGCGCAGGTGGACCTGGCCGGAATGCCGGCCCAGTCTTTCCTCGCCCCGGCTCCGTTTCCTGGATAACGATCCCCACACGCCCCCTCGGGTCCCCGTCGCCTCCCCTCCGCGCCTCGCTGTCCCCCGTCGTTAACTCCGTTGCAGTTGCCACGCTCGTGTGCCAGACGCCCTCTGCCCTCGTAGGGCCCGCGGCCCGCGGGGCAGACCCGGGGACAGAATGAGACGGTCAGCGAGTGTTGTCACTCGGCTGGTGGAGTGGACACCTTTTCCAAAGGGTCAGGGAGCCATTCCCGCCGAGGTGGCGTCTGAGCTGGGGAGCGGAACGTTGAGGGGGGCAGAGGGCGCCTGGGAACGGCCTAGACCCGTGAAGAAGCGGGAGATGCTTCCAGGTTCCCGTACGTAGGGCAGCCTCCCACCCCCAACCCGGAGTTAGGGAAGCCGAGGTCAGTGGTGTCAGAGTGGAGGAATCTGGTCAGAGAGGCTTGGGATGAATCGAAAATCACGTGTGTTCAAGTTTGTCCAACAGTATTAATTTAAAACCTTTGACTGTTAGTCAGTCAGGAAGGCCAGACCATGTCGGCTTTGGTTTTGTTGTTGTTGAAATACCGAACTTTAAAGAAGCCCTCGGCCCTGTTGAGGCAGGCACTCTACTACTGAGCTATGTCCTCTGCCCGCCCTCCCTTTTCTTTCTGTTATTTGGTCTTGCTGTGTAGTTGAGGCTGGCATGGAATGTCTGTTTATCCCAGGCTGGGCTTTTTGTTGTTTTGGATTTTTGAGACAAGGTCTCACTATGTAATCCTGGCTGACCTGGAACTCACTCTGTGGACCAGGGTAGCCTTTGAACTCACAGAGATCCTCCTGCCTTTACCTCCCAGGCTGTCTTGCCTTCATGTTGTTTGAAATTGCAGGCTCGCACCCAGCCAGTAGTTTTTCACTGCACAGAGCCAGGGAAATAGTAGGTGATCAGTAAATTTAGGTTGATGAATACAGTGTCTGGCCAGGTTTTTAAACTGCCAGGCCTGCCCCCCCCCCTTTTTTTTTTTTTTGCCTGGAAAATTTTTATGAGACCTTGATTGTATAAAAATCAAACATTTGCTGATAAGTAATAAAGAAACTTACTTTAAAACTATTCTTTGGAGTTTGGTATGGTGGCCCATGAGGCAGGCGATTTCCCCAGGCATTCAATGCTGGCCTGGTATACATACTGCGTTCTAGACCAGCCAGGGCTACATAGCAAGACCCTAACTCAAAGCCCAATTCTTTGGTCTGTGTATAATTTTTATCATTTATTAAAGACAAAAGCTGTTGCATATACTAATGAGGTGCATGTGCTTATAATTCAGTATTGCCAAGAATGCTGGTCCATGCCTGCATTCTCAGCACTCAGAACATAGAGACTTGAGGGTAATCCTTGACTACATAACAAATGCTAGGCCATGACCCTGTCTCAGAAACCAAAAGTAATCTTGGCTGAGTGTTTGATACTGCAGGGTACAGACCATCTATAACATTTTTCAGAGTTGATACTTTGATTTTATCACCATCAATATTGAGAAAACTGCTTCCCATAAATACAAAGTACAGAATGGCAGAAGTGTGTTTAGGGCCATTTAATTGTGTGTGTGTGTGTGTGTGTGTGTGAGAGAGAGAGGGGGGGGGGGGGAGGGAGGGAGGAGAAACAACTTTCAGGAGTTGGTTCTCTCCTTATACTGCTGCACCAGGCTAACTGGCCCATGAAATATTAGGGATTCTTTTGTCTATGCTTCCCATCTCAGTTGTAGGCGTACTGAGATTACAGATGCGCTACTGTGCTTGCCTTTAAATGGGTTCTGAGGATTTGAACTCAGGGACAAGCTTTTGAGTGAATACATATATATTAATTTCTTTGAATGTACCATTGGTGTTCTTTGCATATTGAACCAATCATGGACTGAAAATGTACTGTGAACAGGAAAACTATCTATATTGAATAGGTACCTGACTTTTTTCATCATTATTCCCCCAAACAATATAGTACAACAGATATTTGTATAATATTTATATTGCAGTACGAGTGATAATTATTCTAGATACGATGTTTGGATAGGGTCTCAGTATTGCAGCTCTGGCCTTGGACTCCTTGATCCTCCTTCTGCCTTCACCTCCCAAGTGCTGGGATTATAAATGTGTGTTTGTGTGTGTGTGTGGGGGGTAATCTTGCTGGTTTGCCCAGAATGGCCTTAAACTTCTGTGCCTTAGCTTTCTAAATAGTTAGGACTATAGGAGTGGACTATTACCTAGGCTCTAGAGTTAATGGTTAAAATGTATAGGAAAATGTGTACAGATGTTATATGTAAGTACTATTTCATTCTACATTAGGAGCGTGAGCATTTGTGAATTTTGCTGTCTAAGGCATTCCTAGAATTAGTTCCAAGTGGATATAGAAGGACCATTCTAGAGGAGCACCGAGTTCCTAAATATCGTGACTCAAGTCTTCTAGGTAACTCTGTTGGACTGGGAGTTCTACTTTTGTCATTTTGTTCTGAGTTTGAAAATATCTCAGAATTGGGCTACTGTTTTGTTATCCTTTTTTTTCCTAGTTTTTTTTTTTTTTTTTTTTTTTTTTTTTTTTTTTTTTTTTAGAACTGATGTCACTATGTAATGATCTACACTGGTTTCCAACTTGGCAGTAGTACTGCTTTTGCTTCCCCAGTGCTGGGACTACAGAAGGGTACTGGCACCTTTATTCTTCTCTTTAAAGGGTAATAAAATGGAACTGGTATTGTGTACCGTCCTGAAGGTAGGGAGGAGAGAAAGTGTTGCAAAATAACAACATGCAAATTGTATTCATTTAAACACTGCCTGGCCCATTATATCTAGCCTTTTTTCTTGGCTAATTCTCACATCTTGCTTTAACCCATATCTAGCAATTTGTGTATCACACGGGGTCGTGGCTTACTGGAAAGATTCTAACCTACGTCCATCTCAGGCTGGAGAATCATGGCGTCTGCCACATTACCTTCTTTCTAGCATTCTGTTCGATCTACTCTGCCTATTTAATCTGCTGTCCTATCAAAAGGCCAAGGCAGTTTATTTATTTAATCAATGAAATTAACACAAAATAGAAGACATCAAGAAAGAGGACCAAAAGTTCAAAGGTAGAAGGCAAAAGAAGAGGCTCAGTGAAAGGGTAGTTTTGGTGTTGACAGGAAACATAACTAGTTGCCAGTGCATGGTTATCCTTCTGTGTCGTTAACTCACTAGCCAGCAGTTGAATGGCTAGCCATAAATTGATGATAACTAGCCATAAATTGAAGCATTTTGCTCTTGTTGTTTTCTTTGATTTGTTCATTTTTATGTGCATCAGTGTTTTGTCTGCATGTATGCATATATAAAGGTTTTAAATTTCCTGGGACTGGAATTAACGGTGTGAGCTGCCATCTGGGTGCTAGGAATTGAACCTGGGTCCTCTAGAAGAGTAGCCAGTGCTCTTAGCTCTGATCTCTTTCTCTCTCCAGCCCCTTGATTTTTATTTTTATTTTATGTGTATGATGGGTGTTTTGCCTGCATGTATGTCTACACCATGTGCTTCAGTGCCCAAAGAGCCTAGAAGAGGGTGTTAATCCCTTGGACTGTAGTTAAAGCTCATTATTTTGAGGCACTGTGTGGGTGCTGGGATCCAACCCAGGTCCCCTGGAAGAGCAGCCAGTGCTCTTACCCACTGAGCCATCTCTCCAGCCTCCCTGTGTAGCTCAGGCTAACCTGGAACTTAAAGTCTTTATGTTTCTGCTTCCTGGGTGTTAGGTTGATGCTTTTATGAAGTGTGGTTTTGGAGTTTGTTTCATTTATGTTATTGTACACAGTGAGTTGATTGCCATTTGGGTTGTTGTTGCTAAGATAAACTGTAGAGGTCAGTAAAGTACATTATACCATATAATCACACCCCTCTCTCTCTTTTTTTTTCCTTTCAAAATTGAATTTCACCTCTAAGAATTGTATCTTGTGAATTTTCCCAAATTATTTTGGGCACTGTTAAATTCAGAGTTTCTGAATTCCTTTTGTCCCGTCCGTCCCCCCCGTTTTGGTTTGTTTTCCTAACCACGTTAAACAAAAGCATTAAAAACAACAGATAATTGTGTACTTAGGGCTGGTATGTTTGTAATCTTGAGTCTAAACAGTGCATTTTATGAAACCATCTAAAAAATTTCATTTACAGAAGAAAATTAATATAGAGAAACCCTGTCTTGAAAAAAAAAAGAAAGAAAAAATGCTTTAGAAAACTAACTATATTCGTTAACTTTTTTTGGTTTTTTTCGAGACAGGGTTTCTCTGCAGCTTTAGAGCCTGTCCTGGAGCTAGCTCTTGTAGACCAGGCTGGTCTCGAACTCACAGAGATCCGCCTGCCTCTGCCTCCCGAATGCTGGGATTAAAGGCGTGCGCCACCACCGCCCGGCTTTGTTAACTTTTTTTAAATGAAATCTTATATGCTGCTTAATCATAACTTGTTATAAATTACATACTTTGAGCATTGTGACTTAGCCACAGCATCATAGTACAGCAGTTGTAAAGGCACCTTACTGTACCCTCTTGAGAAGCCCATACCCATAGCCTGCATGTATACAGTGTCTTTCCTATGTGTATCTGTCTAAATACTTAATAAGGTCATCAACTTAGCTTCACTTTGACAGGTCTTGAAAGTCTTTCCTGTAGCCTAGCCAAAGGTCTGGCTTTACCTGAGTGAAAAGCCTACCTAACCTTGACAGTTGGCTTCATCCTCTTTCCTTCCCTCTCTCCTTTTCTTTATTTCATTTGCTTTTCTGAGGTAGGGTCTCATGTACCCAGAATAGTCCCTTTTTGTTTCCCTCAGTCAGGATTTCTCTGTTTAGCCCTGGCTGTCCTGGAACTCCAGACTGGCCTCAAACTCACAAAGATTTACCTGCTTCTGCCTCCCCAAGTGCTGGGATTACAGCTGTATGCCACCACTGACTGGCACCTAGAGTAGTCATAACCTGTGTCTCCCAAATACTAGGATCACAGGAGTGTTCCACGGTACACATTTGGATTATTTATTTATGTTTGTTGTTGTTTTGCTTTGAATTTTTGTTTGGTGGGGGAGAACCAGAGGTAGGAAAATTACTGCAGGTTCAAGACCAACTTGGGCTATACAGCTGAACTTTTCTTTTTCTTTTTGGTTTTTTTAAGACAGGGTTTCTCTGTAGCCCTGGACGTCCTGGAACTAGTTCTGTAGACCAAGCTGGCCTCGAACTCACAGAGATCCGCCTGCCTCTGCCTCCTGTGTGCTAGGATTAAAGGTGTGTGCCACCATCTTCCGACTAAAAAATATTTTTTTATTTTAATTATATGTATATGTGTGTAGATATGTATTTAGGTGTGTGCATGTGAGATGTGAGTGTAAGTGCCCATATATGGAGTCCAGAAGAAGGTATTAGATCCCCTGAAGCTGGAGTTATAGGGGTCGTTACTTGCCTGACGTGGGTGCTTAGAATTGAACCCAGGTCCTCTACAGTAAGTAGTAGTACACTGTCTTAACCACTGAACCATCTTTCCAGCCCCTTTTGTTTGTTTTCTGAAATGTGATCTTGCTATATATTTTCCAAGTTGACATTGAATTTCTTGTAGTATCAAGCAGTTTTCCTGTCACAGCCTCTTGAGTAACTGGGACTACATGTTTGTGCTACATGTAGTGTCCGCTATGCCTCCGTGATTTGCTTTTGTTTTGTTTTTTATTTTTTAAAAAATAAAAAAATTTATTTTTTTACTTATTTTTGTATTTTGAGACATGTTTTCTGTGTGTGTATCCCTGACTACCCTGGAACTCCCTAAATAGAACAGGCTGGCTTCAAACTCACAGATCTACCTGCTTTGGCTGCTTCTGAGTGCTGGGATTGAAGGCCTTTGCTGCTAACCAAGCTCATAAATAATTAAAGTTATTTTAAAATAACTTTTAAAAATGAGGTTTTATCATTATCTTACATATCTGGATGCTTTTTTTGTGTGTGTACCTACTGCCATCAGAAACCAGAAGAGGGTGTTGGATTCCTAAAGTTAAAGGTAGTTGTGAGCCACCAAGGGAATGTGGGAATCAAGCCTGTATCCTCTGGAAGAACAGCCTGTATTCTTAATGGCCAATCAGTCTCCCCAGCCCTAAAATAGTCTTCAAAGTAAAATATGGGAGAATACCTGACTATATTGTATGCTGTTGTAATGTATGTATTTTTTTATCTTGCTTGTTTTGTATACTAATAAAATAGCCTTAGAATCTTCAAAATGGTATTTATCTTTCCATATGCTAATAAATTGACTTGTTGGCTGACAGCCCCTGGGTAGTTTTTTTTTTTTTTTATCCTTTAGGTGTTAACCAGGGTTATTCTGTCTGTCTGTAAGAATTCTACTCCTTTTGATATGGCAGTAGAGCTTAATGGGCAGCAGTCCTGGTGGACAAATCTTTACAATAGCCCTGAAGGTCTCTTTATGTTAGACTTACAGCTTTATTTTTCTTTAGTTTCTAGAAAATCTGGCTAGTATACTACTTTATCATCTAGTCATATTTGTAGCAGGATTCCTTTATCTAAATTCTACTTTTGTGTAACTTCACTTTTCCAGACCAAGTTTATTGGTAAATTTATAACACTTTATAACACTAGTTTATTTTTTCTAGCTGCTCCATCAGTAGCAGAGTCGAGGGGATGTGGTGTGCTCTTTCAAGCGCTGCTCCCCTTATTTGCCATTGCCCTATGCTCTCTTTATCTGTGTCCTTTGCAATATCTTTTTTCCTGTTTTTATTTTGTTTGAGATAGAGTCTCATTCTGTAACACAGGCTGGCCTCAGATTTGTGGTATTCCTTCTGCTTTAGCATCCTGAATGTAGGATTATAGCCATGCAGTACCATACCTGGCTGTAATGCCTTTTTTCTTTTTTATGATTTATTTAACTTTATTTTATGTGCATTGGTGTGAAGGTATCAGATACCCTGGAACTTGATTTACCGACAGTTGTGAGCTGTCATGTGGGTACTGGGAATTGAACCCTGGTCCTCTGGAAGAACAGTCAGTGCTCTTAACCACCAAGCCATCTCTCCAGCCCCTATAATGCCTTTATAACAAGCTTGTTATTAATTCATTTTTCCTTTTTTTTTGTTTTTCGAGACAGAATTTCTCTATGTAACAGCTCTGGCTGTGTCAGAACTCACTTTGTAGACCAGGTTGGTCTTGAACTCAGAGATCCTACTGCCTCAACCTCCCTAGTGCTGGAATTAGGTGTGTGCCTCCACCACGTGGCTATTTATTTATTTTTCAAAACAGGGTACATAGTTCTGGTTGATCTGGAATTCATTATGTAAGCCAGCTGGCCTTGAATTTGTGGTAATTCTCCTGCCCCTGCCTCTTGAGTGCTGGAATTACAAACAAGTACCATCATGCGTGATCTAAACTAGTAAATATAGATTCCTTGAGTTCTGTAAAACATTCTAACAAATAAATCAACTCTAGGACGGAATCAGGGACCCTTGATTTATAGCTAGTTGATAAGAAGCATGGGTGAAACAAGCTGGGAGGAGTTAGGGTGGCATTGGAAGCAGGGCAGTTGGACACCTCCCCATTGCACACACATACACAGTCTGATGTCAGAAGCATGTTATTAGAGTTAGGAGGAAACTGAATTTGTTCTTATATCAAGATTACAGGTTGTTTTGTTTTGTTTTAGTTCCAGCCAATGGGAATTGAGTTACAGATAATTTTTAAAGATACTAGGAAGTTCTGACTGGTTACTTTTTAATTCTGCAGTTGTCTCAGGTACTGATGGCCATGCAAGAAAAATATCCAAATGACAGGTCTTCTCATGCTACTTC